>NC_137771.1:172949134-173089804 GCF_963455305.1 Plecotus auritus
TTGGATATCCCTTGTTTGTGGATGGTTCATACCTGAAAAGAAACAGTAAAAATTGCCAAGCAGGTTATGCTACTGCAGACTTGAATTTACCTTTAAGCTTTTCACGGAAAATCGAATCTGAACTGTGTGGGTCCACTTATACGTGGATTTTTTTCAATAAGTACCGTCTGCCCTATACCCCCAGGTTTTACATTCATGGGTTCAACTGAGGATCAAAAACAGTATTTTCTATCTGAGGTTGGGGATCTGCAGATGTGGAGGGCTGACTGTAGGCACTGTTAATAACAGCCTAGGTGGTGTCACACCCTCAGGTCATCACAAGATGGCCATCAGAAGATGGCCACAAGCACAGCAAAGGTGGGGCCCGGCAGCTACTCAGTGCAGTGAGGCGTGGGAGTCCTGCAGCTTTGCACAGCGTGGCAGAGGCTGGTCCCGGCGTCTCTGCCGCCTGGCATGGAGGAGGTGGGTTGTGGCAGGGGAGGGCAGTTGGGGGCGATCAGGCCGGCAGGGTAGCAGTCAGGCATCAATCAGTCAGGCAGGCGAGTGGTTAGGAGCCAGTGGTCCCAGATTGGAGAGGGTGCAGGCAGGGCTGAAGGACACCCCTCCGTCCTCGTGCAAGAATTTTGTGTATTAGGCCTCTAGTCTATATATATATATAAAAGCCTAAGCGACCATTTGACTGGTAGCTATGATGCACACTGACCACCCGGGGGCAGACACTCAATGCACAGGCATGGAAACATGGAACAGATTGATGAATCTGAGGGAAGGGGGGAAGGAGGCAGGAAGAGATTAACCGAAGATCTTATATGCTTACTAGAGGCCTGGTGCATGAGGTCCCTTGGCCTGGCCTGTGGGGATCAGGCCGAAATTGGCAGTCCAACATCCCCCCAGGGGTCCCGGATTGCGAAAGGGCACAGGCCAGGCTGAGGGGCCCCACTGGTGCACAAAGCCATGCACCAGGCCTCTCGTTTTATATAAGGGTCTTGAACAACCATGGATTTTGGTATCCACTGGGGGGTCCTGGAACCCATCCTCTGTGGATACTAGGGTATGATTGTAGTTAAGCTTTTGGGGAGTCAAGAGTTTTACCCAAATTTTTAGCTATGGCGGAATGGGGGGTGGGGTGGTTTAGTGCCCTAACCCTTATGTTGCTCAAGGGTCAACTGTGTTGCTGATGCAAGCAAGCAGTCCATTACATGGATGTACCCAAACTAATTTATCCACTTTTGAAAACATTTTTGTATTTATGTGCTCCTTCCAATTTTTTTGGAGCACATATTATGAACAATGATATAATTATTATCTTTTAATGTACATTTTACAATTTGGTTATTTATTGAGAATAGTTGGGATTTGGATTGATGGGTAAAATGGAAGCATATGCGTTTAAGATTTTTTTTCTGTGTTTAAGGTTTTTAAAAAAAAATTAAAAAGCTGAACTGTCAGACAGTGAGGTTTTATTAGTTTATGATCCCAAGAACAACCCATATGTCACCTGGCTCACACCCACACCAATACCAGGAATTAGCATGCCTTTTCATCTTTGCTGGATCAGGAGGAGAGCCAAGTGAAAATGGTGTCACATTTCTGTCTTGTTAGAAATTCTAGGGTTACTGGTAAAGGCGAACTTTCCTTTTGTATGTTCAGCTGGACTCATGATGCTGTTTTCTGGAGAGATGGTCTCTGTGCTGCAGGGGGTTCCGTCTGAGAAGATGGGGCCTTACCATTGCCGTCCTCTCCTGCTGCCCCATACCTCACACATAGGTCCCCAGATGAGGGAGAGGGAGGGGCTCCTGTGCTTATGCCATTTGGGGACAGTGCAAGGACAAATGGCTGCAGGAGAAGAGGAAAAGAAGAACTTGCTCATCATACACAGTGAAGAATGGGATATTGTTCTAAAGGCAGAAAACTGTTAACTACAAAAGGAGGCTGAGAAGGTATCCTATGAGAAATGGACAAGGACACAATTTTCATCATATAGAGACAGAAGGACAGGTACCGAGACACAGACAGAGTAGGACGGTGGCTGACAATGAGGCAGCAGAACTGAGAGGAAGAGTGTCTTTCACCCAGAACCTCTGAGCAGCACAGTCTATGGCTGTGTCAGGTATCAGCTGTGATTTGGGACAGTTTAGCTCACCCTGCTACACCTCAGCTTCCTGTTCTAAAAAATGGGGATAACAGAACTAATACATCATGGCAATGTGGAGGAAACTAAATGAGAAGTGTGTAAGCCACTGTCTTACTATATTTAAAGGCTCAATAAACCTTACTTCTTAGAAACAGTATTTATCTTGTGGTGAAAGGAGCTCCTATTCTTTGAAAGATCATCTAGATCAGTGGTCGGCAAACTGCGGCTAGAGAACCACATGCGGCTCTTTGGCCCCTTGAGTGTGGCTCTTCACAAAATACCATGGCCTGGGTGAGTCTATTTTGAAGAAGTGGCGTTAAAAGAAGTTTAAGTTTAAAAAATATGGCTCTCAAAAGAAATTTCAATCGTTGTACTGTTGATATTTGGCTCTGTTGACTAATGAGTTTGCCGACCACTGATCATGGTACAAATTTCAACTCAGGGCTCTTTCCACATTGCAGTGCTTCCTCTAAACTGAATGGGAAGATCAGTTCCAAGCTGGTTCATTTTCACCTTCCCCTTAGTGCCTCATCTTGATAACTTCTGCAGCTCCCTGAGATGTCCCAAAGAATGACCTGTTTCCAAATAGTCCTCTAGACCCATGCATGTACTGCCAACTCCTTTCTGACAAAGGAGCCAAAAACACACAGTTGGGAAAGGACAGTTTCTCTTCGATAAAGGGTGCTGGGCAAACTGGATATTTACATCCAAAGGAATGAAATAAGACCCTTATCTTGAGTCAATTGTTGATTTTATTTGTTTTCCAATATGAAAACATTTATCCTATAAAGCAAAAAAGACACAAAATGAGTGAAATTCTAACCTGCATTTTTGTTGTTTCACTGACCCCTTGCTAAAGAAAATTTCCAAAATTCATAGACTTGCCAGAACATATGCTCAGACATTTTACCAAATAGATAGCAAATGCACATCTGAAGAAAGGGCTCATCATAAATCCTTACTTAGAAAGATGCAATCAAACAACAGTGAGATAGCATGACAAAGTTATAAAAAAAGTTTACATAAAGGATGACTGACCAAACCAAATCTTCTCTAGGCTGTGGAAGAACTGAATACCTCACACACTGCTGGAAGAATGCAAAAATGTACAATTGCTTTAAATCACAACTTCCTAATTTCTTTAAGTTAAACATTCACCTATCCCTCTGACTCAGAAATTGCATTATGAGTTATTGACAAGGGTAAAAGAAACGTATCTTCATATAAAGAATTATGCACAATCCCTATTAGGCGTGATTCTGTAGCAATTATGCTTTCCCCTAACTCCTATTGTCCTACCCCAAGTGACCATCACGTATGGAATTGTAGACACTAGGACACATAGTCCTTTGCAAGATCTTTGAAAGTGATTCCCTCCAAAAGTACTGGCATAATCTGTGAACAAGAGAAAAATCATGCTGCTCCCAGAAATACTTGAGGTTGTCACACCTGCCCCTGCCACTTTTAAATATATTTTTACTGATTTCAGAGAGGGAGAGGTAGAAACATCGATGATGAGAGAGAACCACTGATTGGCTGCCTCCTGCATAACCCTTACTGGGGATGGAGCCTGCAACCCTGGCATGTGCCCTGACTGGGAATCGAACCTTGACCAATGCTGCCAAAATCGGTTTGGCTCAGTGGATAGAGCGTCAGCCTGCGGACTGAAAGGTCCCAGGTTCGATTCCGGTCAAGGGCATGTAACTTGGTTGCAGGCACATCCCCAGTGGGAGGTGTGCAGGAGGCAGCTGGTCGATGTTTCTCTCTCATCGATGTTTCTGACTATCACTCTTCCTTCCTCTCTGTAAAAAATCAATAAAATATATTAAAAAAAAAAAAGAAAAAGAACCTTGACCAATGCTCAACCACGAGCCACACAGATCAGGCTCACCTGCCCCCTCTTGAACCTGATCTCTGTCTCCTAAAACTCATAGCATCCAGGCTTCACATGAGTACCAGAGCCTGCAGTCTTTCCTAGGAGGATGTGGGCAGCAATGCAAATTTGGCAAAAACTGGTGAGCTAATTTCAGCACTATACCGTCCCCTCAGAGGCAGAGAAAGTTTGAGACTCCATAAAAGTTGTTCACCTCTTCATGCTTGTAGAGCTCAAGCCTGCTTATAACCTAGCCCACAGTAAATAAAACATCCAAGATTAAAGAGGACTTAAACAAAAGGGCTTTCATTATTTTACAAACCAAAGGGACATGGACCTGGCAGTTCTTGCACTGCTGACTTTGACAATGGAAATATTCATCACAGGTATCTAGGGAAACATGTCCCTGAAAAGGTAGTCCTTCTGCAAGCTGCCAGCTAACCTCAGATGATGTTCTCTGGGGTCAACACTGGGTCAGGCCCATGCCCCAACTAGTCAGAATGAAGGAAATGCAGATCTCATAAGGGCTCAGGCTACTCCTAATTTCCTCCAACAAATCCGAGAACAAAATTAGCTTACCTGTACACATTAGGATGGTGACTGATACAAACTATAGAGACCTACCACTAGTAAGTGGTTAGCTTCGGCCACAGAAATCTGCAGTGACATAAATCTGGCAAGAACTCTGGGCAGGTTAGAAAGTGCAACACAGACACATTTCCAACATAACTAAACTTTAAGGAAAATCTCCCTACCGTTGACATTTTGATGTATGAGATTAAAATCAGAAAAATGGGGTCTCAGTTTCCTCCAGTGTTGTTAACAGTGAACAAAAAAAACCCTGTGTTTCCTACACTAAAAACTTCCTTCATTGTGAACTCACTGATGACAACGCAAGTGACTGTTTCTGGTAAAAGATTTCCCACATTTGCTGCAATCATAAGGCCTTACTCAGGTGAACTCTCTGATGACACCACAAGTAACTGTTCTTGATAAACGATTTCCCACATTCGCTGCATTCAAAAGGCCTTTCTCCAGTGTGAACCCTCTGATGATAACGGAGGCCACTGCTATAAGTAAAAGATTTCCCACATTCACTGCAATCATAAGGCCTTTCTCCAGTGTGAAATCTCTGATGATAACGGAGGCCAGAGCTAGTGACAAAAGATTTTCCACATTCATTGCACTCATAAGGCCTTTCTCCAGTGTGAAATCTCTGATGACAACGGAGGCCAGAGCTATTGATAAAAGATTTCCCACATTCACTGCACTCATAAGGCTTTTCTCCAGTGTGAAATCTCTGATGACAACGCAAGTGATAGTTCGTGACAAAAGATTTCCCACATTCACTGCACTCATAAGGCCTTTCTCCAGTGTGAAGTCTCTGATGACGATAAAGGCCAGAGATTCTGGTAAAATATTTTCCACATTCACCACACTCATATGGCTTTTCTCCAGTATGAACTCTCTGGTGTTGAATGAGGCTTGCACTTTGGCTAAAGGATTTCCCACATTCACCACACTCATATGGCTTTTCTCCAGTGTGAACTCTCTGGTGTTGAATGAGGCTTGCATTTTGGCTAAAGGATTTCCCACATTCACCACACTCATGAGACTTTCCTGCAGAATGAACTCGACTGTGTAGATTAAGGTTGGAATGTTGTCTAAAGCATTTTCCACATTCACTGCACTCGTATGGCCTTTCTCCTGTGTGAACTTTCTGGTGATTACGGAGATCAGAGATTTTTGTAAAGTATTTTTCACACTCACAGCACATAAAACACTGTACTCCAGTACAGGCACCATGGTCCTGAGCAAGTGTTTGGTTGCAGCCAATGGCTTTCTTACATTCTTTCCTGGTATAATCACTTTTTCTCCTTTGAAAACTCACCCCAGATGTTGACATTTCACTTGGCCGACCCGTGGTATGAGTAGCCTGGTCTTGGATATGTCCTGAGCTGGTGAGAACGTCCTGTCCAACCTCCTCACAGGTAAAAGGCTTCTGGGACACACTGAAACGGCAGCCCTTGGCACGTGAGGCCCTGTCCACACCTCTTATGAAAGGCGTCTCTCTCACGTGCTGCTCCTGGCGCTGGGGACACTTTGTGCTGAAATAAAACCGCTTTGCACATGCCCCACACCTCAACAGTTTCTGGCTGTGCTGTGTTTCCTGCTTCTCAACCAAGTAGAAAATGTCTCTCAGGACTGGCCCACAACTCTCACAGGGGTGGCTCTTCTGGGAGGACAAAGCTACATTGGGATTCTTTACCTGTGACACTCTCACAGAAACATGCTGTTCAGTGGGTGCCTCCACATCTTCTGCTCCACAGCAGCAACCTAGAGAGGAGATGAGGTCATAGTTCTCCAGCATCACTTCGAGGTATAGTTGTCTCTCAGCCTCATCAAGGAGGCACCATTCCTTCTTGGAGAAGCGCACGGCGACATCCTCAAAGGTCACACCAACCTCAGCTGGGGGCCTCTGTGGGCAAAGCAGGGTGGGAGTGGTGGGAGCGGAGGCAATCTTGGGCACAGAGGTCCCTGTCCTGGGCCTAGCGCGGGTCACCTGGGTGGCTGGTCGACGGGGACCAGGACTCTTGCGCCTTCTCATTCTGGCATCTCCACCATGACCTAGTGCTCAGGATGCTCCGACCCACTTAGGTGATCCTGAGAGAAGAGGAAACGTCCATCACCAGAAGAACACTGGAAGTCAACTGTTGACTTTAAAAGGCAAACAACTGCACTGCCAAGCTTTCTGTAAGAACCTCAAAGAATTTGTATGAACAAATGTAGCTTTAAAAAAGTTGTTTACCTATTTCCTAAAGCACACTTGTTGCCTGGGTTTTGAAGTAATTTGGATGAAATAAACGAACTCATGTGTTTGGCCACAGAAATACAAGAAAGAATAACTACTGATTTCAGATGAAAAGGTGTCTGGAGAAGATGGACCTTCTCACATAAGTGATTACAGAGAGACATAAAATAACTTTGAGAGCAACGTATTTTTTCTAGGATAAAATTTTAAAAAATGAAAAAAAAGAAGCATGTGCTCCATAACATTAAGAAAACACTAACTATGAGGGAAAACCATCTCAGTCAAAATGAAAATTAAGCACATCATGTTTAGCTAAAAGTGAAAAATCTGAGATGATGATTTCAACAGTGACCAGAGTTGGCAGATCTCAGGAAGGCCTAAGGTGCCACATGTCACCACTTCCTCTAGCTCTTAGTGCCACATCTGTCAGCTGTCATTGCACTGGCCCACTTTAACAAGACTTCCCCCAGGCTCAGCAACAAATGAAGAGAAAAACATGGAACCATGGCATTAAAAACACTAGCTTCAAGGACAGTTTACTATCCGACGACACAAAATCCTGTCAAACCTAGGGGAGATAAGGCTCTGAGAAAATTCTTGCTCTAACTGTTCCCCATCTCCAGAGAAGTGAGGCTTACATGAAGCTGTAACTTAATTACCGGAGTTATTTCCTCAGATACCTTCCCACATTTATTGTTAACAGCCCAGAATTTCCTAAAAAGGGAAAGAACTTCACACATGGACTAGTTCACAGACTACAAACTCCACTGTTAAGAAGGGGACCAACTTGTCCCCCTGGGACTGCTCTGGCATTACAGTCTGCCTCCTGGGAAACCCCTCAGTCCTGGGAATTCTTGGACAACTGCCACTGGAACTACACAGGTGCTCAGTGAGGCCCAGGGAAAGTGACTGGACAAACGGCAGGGGAAAAGAAATGTAGGTTCAGGCAGTAACTCGGTTCTCCTGGCTCCCAGGGGATAGACTGCCACTAAACTAAGTGGTGACATCATAGAAATCTGCAAATGATGAGAAAAGCCCATCTGGGGGGAACCGAGATTCAGACAGGGGAAACCCAAGGCCTCATCATGCCCAGGATGTGATTTTCTCAGGAGGAAGGTCATCCATCAGACAGGTAGGCAGGAGCAGAGGCCACTGTTACTGATTCCTCTAAATAGGCCTGGACTTATTTCTGAGACTGAAATATGAGCTATGAACTAAAACTCACCTGAGGAGTGTCTCATAGATCGTCATGGGGAAAAAGAACCACGGGAGCTCAGGAAGCTGGGAGGAAGCATGGAGAAAAAAATTAACCTGAATACTCCCTGTAAAATTAGAGCTATTGTCTGCACAAAATGACAGCGCTTAATATGGAAAGCAAAACTCTGGACATTTAATTTGGAAAAAATATTAATGGATTGGTACACTGGTACACCCATTGGCAAATCCATTGCTTGTTTCACAAATTTCCTCATTTTGGGCCTCAGAGAACTAGGTAAGTGTTTTTACTGCATGAAAATGTTGATTTCCTTGTCCTACTCACTGCAGTAATTTCAACTGTATACTCTGTGACATATTATATAAGAACTTTTTTGCCTTTGGAAGTCAAAGAAGAAATTACTGTCACGGTTGAAAATTGGATTGTGCCTTTCAAAATTTTCAAGTAGATTTTTCAGATGTCCAAAGGAAGAGATATGAATATATTTTATTCCTGTTTATTCCCCGAGAGTAAAAAATAGTTGCCCAAACCCCTGATATTCAAGTGGATAAAACTACAGTTTTCAAAGTCATCATCTTTCTAAAACACTTCATATTTATATTCAGGAAATGGTAAATCCAGTTCATGTGTCTGAAATTTATTACATAGAATTTCCTGTTCTCAGATTCTCTTAGCAGCTAAACAGCATGGGCCCCACAGGTCCTCATGTCACCCAGATGCCTGGGCTGAGTACATTAGAAAGAATGCATGAAGGGCCTACCCGGTTTGGCTCAGTGGATAGAGCACTGGCCTGCGGACTGAAGGGTCCCAGGTTCGATTCCGGTCAAGGGCATGTACCTTGGTTGCGGGCACATCTCTAGTAGGGTGTGTGCAGGAGGCAGCTGATCAATGTTTCTCTCTCAATGTTTCTAAAGCTCTCTCTCCTTTCCTCTCTGTAAAAAATCAATAAAATAAATTTTAAAAAAATGCATGAAGGGTGTTGTAGTGGTCTGGGCAGTGGCTGTGAGGTCACACCATCTGCTCAGTAGGAGGGGCATTGGCTGCAGCTCTGCCCAGTCTTAACAGATCCTATGTGTGCTCCTCACAGAGTAATCTGTTCATCAACCGCATCTAGGACGAACAAAGAGTTTCTCGACTGGGCCAGGATCTGTGGATGGAGGCCTGGGAGCCAGGCCAATCATGGCAATCCAATCAGCAAATTGTATCTTTATCAGCTGGTACAGTTCTCTGCAGCTCAGATAGAGGACTTCATGGAATTTGTCGTGGTGGAGCATTCCCTCCACCCAGTCCAGTACTCCCTTCCTGGTCAGAGTGGTCTTCCCCATCCCGGAAGACCCCCTGCAGCACCAAATTCCAGGACTGGACTCCTGCCTCCTAATTATAGGAAAATAAACAGGCATCTTTACCAACTAGTCTCAGTCCTTCAAGATCCTGCTGTGTTTCCTACCAGAGGCCAGGGCTCATGTTCCTCCTGCTTCTGATGAAACAGCCTTATGCGTATGTGATGGGAGTTTTTATACTCTATAGGACAAGAATCCCTGGCCTTCATAAGCTGAAACTTCTCTATCACATCTCAGACGCCATGGCATCTCTGAACTCCAACTTCCTTATTCCCAGCTCAACTGAAATGCCACAAGCCCTGGCCACCTTTCAGCTTGGTCTTTGTTCCTCCCTCTAAGACTTAGCAAATATTCTGGGGGAGGGGGCTGAAGGGGGGCGGGAAGCCCAGGCAAATGTGGGGCTTGCCCAGGTGCTCCCACATTCTCTCCAGCAATTTCCTCTTTCAAGTCCTGTCTGACTTGATTTCTCTCTAATACCTTCAGTTGCTTTAAATATTTTATTCAGCTTTTATCCTTACTATCGATCGGAGGGTTAGTGTGATATAAGCTACTCCGTCATACTCGGATGTGGAGGTTGGTTGTACTTTATACTCATCCACAAATGTCCTAAAGCTCCAAGGTACTGAATGGTTTAGGTTTCAATCTCTGGCACCTGGACAATCACGCCAGATTTCTGACTGTTCTCTTATACCCCTTACTCTTTACTTAGTAATAAGTTAGCATGGACGGGAAGGGGTAGGTCTGGAGGCAGAGACCTCAAAATGGGACAATTTAGACGTCAAAAAGAATACTATCTGCCAGAAGGCCAAGTGGCCTGGGCAGTGCTGGGCCCCCCGCTGGCCTCCGACTCTGGTTTTCTGCCACCAGAGGGCGCCCCAAAGCCAGTACGCACGGCTCAGAGTGCAGGCCTGGCTGAGACCAGGCGAAAGGAGTGGTTTTTTTAATGAACTTTTCAGAGTTTCAAAGGTTTCTACTGGGTCCCTTATCAACATGCACCCTCTCCCGGGGAGAAGGGGACACGCGCAGATCCCCTCACGGTGTCGTGTCCTGAATAAACACTGCTGCTGCTTCGCACCATGGGGGGCCCAGCCTGTCCCTGTGTGGGTGGGGGCGCTGGGATTTTCCTGACTTACAAATTCGACTGCTGTGTGTAACGGGGCGTGGAAAGCTAAGTCAACACTGTGTAGCATTGGACCCCTTTCGCCTCCTTCCTCTCTTCTCTCGCTTTCTAGAAGGATCTCTGTGCACAAAGGGGTCTCTTTCCTGTCCTGTCCTGTGGCGTTGCTTTTGCAGATCATGTGCCCCTTGGAGGGCAGCTGCCCGTGTAACAGCCAGGACCGGCCACCAGGGGGAGGGAGTCCGCGGCTGCGCACTTTATGGCTCCTTCTCCAGGGAGAGTGACCCCTGCCCCCATGCCACCCCAGCCTCCCGCTGGGCACACGCTGTCCTGCAGCTTATAAAGGCCGGGATCTCTAGCTCCCCCCCAACCCCCCAGGTCATCGCTCTGCTGAACAGACTCAGTACATTTCTGTAACAGCTAAAAAAAAAAAAAAGAATACTATCTGCCATAGATCTAAACTAATTAACATATAAAGGCCAAGAGTTTATTTTGGGTTAATTACTTATCTTTTGAAATTCTAAGGGACTAATTCATTATTTTGAAAGCAGGTAACGGGAGGACAGTAAGCATGCCTCGCCTCTATAAAAGATGTCTCTACTGCCAAATCTAAAACCTTTCGGGCTTCAGTATAAGTGGGACACGATGTACCTACAAACTGCTCTTTAGCCAAATCCAATACCCTCATTAGGGCCTTCATGTCCCTCAAGGCATGTCAATGGCATTTAACCCAGGGGAACACTCGGCTCTTGCGGAGACTTTCTTCCCTTGGTCTTCAGAACACTTTTTCCTCGGCCCTTCTCTTCACTCTCTCTCCGCCCCCTCGCCCCTCCGTTCCCCGTCTGCGGTGCTGCCTCCCTCAGCCCCGCCAGACTCACCTGCCACACTTCAACTTTGCGTTTCCCTCTGTGTCCCGCAGGAGAGGCAGCCGGCGCTCCTCGGGCTCTCTCCGGACCAGGCCCCAGGAGGGACGCGTCTAACCCTGAGCTTCAGAGGTGTCCGCGGCCGCCTCGCAGACAGCGAGAAGCGCGCACCTCCTCCGCGTGACGGACTGGTAACCGGAAGCTCCGTCCTGGCGATCTGCCCTCGTGGGCGGGGCTACTCGTCCCGCTTTATTACAGGCCAAGCCAGACCCAGTAGTCTAAGCTGATTTAGGCGCTCAGCCGGAACCTGGGTGGTGTTGAGCCCGGAAGGGAAGCCCCGTCGTGGGGTCAGGTCCCCTGGGCGGTGCTACCCCGTCCAACCTGGTCAGGGGCAAAGCGACCCCCTGTAGTCCGCTCAGCGGTGGAGGGGGGCTGGGCGGTGTCACCGCGTCTGGTGGCTCCACTCCTACCCCCGAGGTAACGCGGTGTGGGTCTCACTCCTGCTTCACGGGAATCACAGGATAAGGAAGGGAACCACAGTCCCTGGCCACCCTTTAATGAAACAGCCAGTATGCGTGTTTTAGAGGGGGACTAACTTAGGAATTAGGTAAATAAGTCGTTACATCTGTCCCATACACTATAAAGGAGTTGTAAAATTGAAGTGCAGAGGGGAGTTGTGTTTTGTTCTTTTTTTACCCATTAACATTTTTTTAAAATTGAATTTATTGGAGTGACGTTTGTTGGAAAAACCATACAGGTTTCAAGTGTACAACTCAATAAAACATCTGCACACTGCATGTGCGCCTATCTCCCAAAGCAAAGTCTCTTTCCATTCCCATCCCCACCCCCCTTCGCCTACCTCCACCTACCCCCACTCCTTTTTTTCCTCTGGTTATCACCACACTGTTGTCTGTGTCTAAGTGTTACGTATTTATGTTTTATGGATAATCCCTTAACCTTCTTTCATCCAGTTCCCCCTTCTCCCCTCCCCTCTGTCAGCTGTCAGTCTGTTCCATGCATCCATGCCTCTGTTTCTATTTTGTTCATCAGTTTATTTTGTTCATTAGATTCCACATATGAGTGAGATCACATGGTATTTGTCTTTCTCTGACTGGCTTATTTCACTTAGCATAATAATTTCCAGGTTCATTCATACTGTCGCAAAAGGTAAGATTTCCTTTTTATGCTCAAATAGTATTCCATTGTATAAATGGACCACAGCTTTTTTTATCCACTCATCTACTGGTGGGCACTTGGGCTGTTTGCAGATCTTGGCTATCCTATCTAATAAAAGAGTAATATGCAAATTAGCCATCACTCTGCTACACCCACCAGCCATGCCCACCAGCCACGCCCACCAGCCAATCAGGAGCGAATATGCAAATAAACCCAACCAAGATGGCTAAGGCCACAGAGAGCAGGAGGGAGGCTTGGGTTTCCCTGGCAATGGAGGAAGCGAAGCTTTCTACCTGCCCTTGCTGGCCTAGGCCTCCACTCAAGGCTACAAAGTTTCAATGATAGAAGATACATAAATCCAAACAGAAATGGCAGCAGCCACGGAGCTGGAAAGAGCAGGAGGCTAGGGTTGCCCCCGGTGATGGAGGAAGCCAAGCTTTCTGCACACCCTGGCCGGCCCAGGCCTCGCTTAAGGCTACAAAGTTTCAATTATAGAAGATACATAAACCCCCCCCAAAAAAATGGCTACCGCCACGGGAGCAAGCAGAAGGCTTGGCTCCACTCCAGGCTATAAAGTTTCAATTATAGAAGATACATAAATCCCAATAGAAATGGCTGCCGCCATGGAGCAAGCAGAAGGCTTGGCTCCGCTCCAGGCTACGAAGTTTCAATTGTAGAAGATAAATAAACCCCAGATACCAGGGCCTCCGCTTGGGTCGCCAGGGGGTGTGGCCGGCCTGCAAACCACCACAGGCCCCTCGCCCAGGCTGCCCCACACCCCAAGGGAACCCCCACCCTGATCGGGGACACCCTTTAGGGCAAACCAGCTGGCCCCCACCCATGCACCAGGCCTCTATCCTATCTAATAAAAGAGTAACATGCAGATTGACCATCACTCCAACACACAAGATGGCTGCCCCCATGTGGTCAAAGATCCTGCCCCCATGTGGACACAAGATGGCCGCCACAAGATGGCCAGCAGGGGAGGGCAGTTGGGAAGGACCAGGCCTGCAAGGGAGGGCAGTTGTGGGCGATCAAGCTTGCAGGGGAGGGCAGTTAGGGGTGACCAAGCCGGCAGAGGAGGGAAGTTGGGGCAACCAGGCCTGCAGGGAAAGGCAGTTGGGAGGGACCCAGGCCTGCAGGGGAGAGCAGTTGGGGGGTACTAGGCCTGCAGGGGAGGGCTGTTAGGGGTGACCAGGCCTGCAGGGGAGGGCAGTTGGGGGGGACCCAGGCCTGCAGGGGAGAGCAGTTGGGGGGGACAAGGCCTGCAGGGGAGGGTAATTAGGGTGACCAGGCCTGCAGGAGAGGGTAATTAGGGGTGACCAGGCCTGCAGGGGAGGGGAGTTAGGGGCAAACAGGCTGGCAGGGGAGCAGTTAGGCATCAATCAGGCTGGCAGGGGAGTGGTTAGGGGGTGATCAGGCTGGCAGGAAGAAGCGGTTGGGGCAATCAGGAAGGCAGGCAGGCGAGCAGTTGGGAGCCAGCAGTCCTGGATTGTGAGAGGGATGTCCAACTGCCTGTTTAGGCCTGATCCCAGTTGGACATCCCTCAAGGGGTCCCAGATTGGAGAGGGTGCAGGCTGGGCTGAGGGACACACACCCCCGTGCACGAATTTCATGCACCGGGCCTCTAGTCCTATATAATAAAAGCCTAATATGCAAATTGACCAAAAGGCAGAACAACTGGTAGCTATGACGTGCACTGACCATCAGGGGGCAGACACTCAACACAGGAGCTGCCCCCAGTCCTCATGACCCAGGCCAGCCAAGGTGTGTGCCAGTGAGGGCCTCCTGATTGCCCTGCCTGCTGGTCACTCACAGATCGACCCTGATCGCCGGCCAGGCCTAGGGACCTTACCCATGCATGTAGTTTGTGCACCTAGCCTCTAGTTGTAAATAATGCTGCAATAACATAGGGGTGGATATATTCTTTTGAGTTGATGTTTTGGGCTTCTTAGGACATATTCCCAGAAGTGGGATCACTGGGTCAAAAGGCAGTTCTAGTTTACATTTTTTAGGAAACTCCATAATTATTTTCCACAGTGGTTGCACCAGTTTGCATTCCCATTAACAATACCCAAGGATTCCCTTTTCTCCAATTCTCACCAGCACTTGTTTGTTGATTTTTTTTTTTTATGATAGCCATTCTAGCAGGTGTGAGGTGATAATCTCATTGTGGTTTTAATTTCCATCTCTCTGATGATTAGTGATGTTGAGAATCTTTTTGTATGTCTATTAGCCATCTGTATTTCCTCTCTGGAGAAGTGTCTATTCAATTTTTTATTTGGATTGTTTGTCTTCCTGATGTTGAGTAGCATGAGTTCTTTATATACTTTGAAAATTAACTCCTTATCAGATGCATCATTGGTGAATATGTTATCCCATACAATGGGTTCCCTTTTCATTTTGTTGATGGTTTCTTTTGCTGTGCAAAAACATTTTAGTTTAATGTAGTCCCATTTATTTATTTATTTTCCTTTGTTTCCATTGCCCTAGGAGATAAATTGGCAAAAATATTGCTACCAGAGATGTCTGAAATTTTACTGCCTATGTTTTCTTCTAGGATTTTTATGGTTTTGTGATTTACATGTAAGTCTTTTATCCATTTTGAGTGTATTCAAGTGTATGGTGTAAGTTTGTGGTCTACTTTCATTTCTTTTGCATGTGCCAAGATTGATGAACCTTTAACTAGATTCATCAAGAAAAACACAGAATCCAAATAGATAAAATCAGAAATGAAAGAGGAGAAGTAAGAACTGACATCACAAAAATATAAAGGATTGTTAGAAAACACTATGAACAACTATATGCCAAAAAATTGTAGAACCTGTGTTAAATGGACAAATTCCTAGAAACATACAATCTTCCAAAACTGAATCAGGAAGAATCAGAATACCTGAATAGCTCTAGTGTTGCCAGTTCCCTACTCAAAAACCATCACTGGCTTCCTATGGTCTCTAGAATAAAGGCTAACCTTCCACGGACCACAGGAAACGTCCTCCACCACATGGCCCCAAGGCACACTGTGGCCTTATCTCCTGCTGGTGGTTCCCTTCCCCACTCCTATGTTCCAACTGAATGGAGTGACTCATTACCCCCGCCCAAGCCTCGCTCTACACCTTTGCCAATCTGTTTTAGCTCAGTTTCTCTGAAAGCCGAACCTGAATAATTTATTTAGGAACACAGTCCAATGAGCAGGGGTGAGGGGAAGGGGCAGTGGAACAGGGAAGAAGGGAGACCCAATACCAAGATGCCTTCTCACCTTGGCCCCTGTTATGGCTGACTGGTGGCTTGATCCTGTGGGACCTTCTGAGAAGCCTTATGAAATGTCAGAACCGTCAGCTCCCATCCCCACGGTTTATGGGTTGCTCTATAGGTGACTAACTCTCCCAGTCCAGTGTTGCTGGATCAGCTCCCAGAAGCATCCCGGGGCAGAGAGCAAATGGCACGTGGCAGGATACCCCTGGTTGCTCCTGGGAAAGTGGCCTCTGCACAGTGGCTGGAGTAGGAAGGGGGGCCAAGGGGACTTGAGGTGAGGCACAAAAGGTATCCCAGTGGACTTCCAGGACACATGTTTCTTCCCTTCAGCTCTTCCAGCCACAGGTTTCCCCTCCTGCCCCGGGACAGAGAGCCCGGGGGAGAGACAGCCCTGGGCTCTGATTGGGTGAGCCCCACTCATATTGCCAGAGCCTGAGCTCTCCCTTCCTTGCAAGGAAGAGTTTTTTCAGGTGAGACTCAATGAGACGTGGCCTCTCTGCTTGGGATGCATCATCCTATGGGCCTCCTAGGGAGCCTCAACATGCTGATTTGTGGGCTCCTTGTTCTCTCTTGACTTAATGCTCATTCTCCTTCCAATGCTCAGATATCCTATCTCCTCTTCCTCCTGTCCCTGCTCCGTCATCTGTCTACCCCAGCCTGGGTCTGTTTATCCCCCAGTTCTGAGATGTTCCATCCCCGCATAGCTTCCTCTGTAGTGGAGTGTGCCTGTGTGTGCACACCTGCATGCGTACTTTATTTCTACCCGGCCCATCCTTCTCCCTTTCTGTGTCCTCCAAATACCTTCCCTGTGAAAGGCATTTCCCTGGCAGCAGTGTACCACCTGGGAAAACAGAGGGCTCCCTGCAATGCAGGTTAAATCCAGTGAGAAACACACATCCCCAAGAATGTCTACGGTGAAAAGGACCAATGATGCCAATTGTTGAGACTGTGGAGCGTCTGGAACTCTCATACTTTGCTGGTGTGGTATAAGCTGTCACAATCAGTTTGGAAAACTGTTTGATGCTGTATATTAAAGAGAACACGTGTCTACCCACAGACCCAGCAATTCTACTCTTGGATGTATATGCTCAAGATGTGTACAAGAATGTTCATAGCAACTTTATTTAGAATAGTGAGACACTGGAAACAACCCAAATGTCCATCTGAAGGAAAATGCATAAATAAATTGTGGTATATTTATTCAATGGAATCCTATACAACAACAACAAAAGAATGAAGTGCTGTTACACACAACAACATGGATGAGTCTTGCAAGCATACTGATAAGAAAAAGAAGCCAGACACAAAAGGGTATAAATGCATAATTCTACTTATATGAAGTTCAAAAATAGGTAAGCTAATCTACAGTGATATAGGTAAGAATGGTGTTTTTTGGGGGGTTGGGGAGAGATGACTGGAAGGGAACACAGGGAAGCCTGTTGAGGCACTAAAAATGTCTTATTATTGTGGTTTGAGTAGTGGATACATCCTGGGTGTATACATAAGTGAAAATTCATCAGGCTATATACCACTTAAGGTTGGTATAGTTTACTGGATGCAGGTTACACCTGAATAAAAGAAATGAATGGACAAATGAACAGAGGGCTCGCTGGAGTTTCCTGTGCTACCACCCAAGGACACGGGTTGGGGGCCCACTTTCAGGGCCTTGCACTCTTAGATGATTCTCACCGCTTCTCCTGTGTCTCACCGATGCAATCTGTGCACACTCAACGTTTTAGAGCCTGTGGAGACCTACTCAGAACCCCAGAGGTGGTATAAAGATTATTTTAAAGTGGAAACGTTAAAGAAGATACAGAAAGCAATGTTTTCTCAACTTCCTTTATCTGAAGAAAGCAGCACCTTCCAAATATGCAGCTGCCATTATTTCCCCTCAGAGGGACTTTCTAGGGAATCGACCTCTCATGGAGACAGACAGACAGCCAACAGAACCTCCCAAACTTCCCCATGGAAGCCCCAGGCTCCTCCCCGACTCCCCTCCCCTTGTTGAATTTGATAAATACACCTTTATTTAGTGAGTTACTCACTACTGAGCAACTTCCTGGTGTCTTTGTTCCTGTTAATCTGTTCTCAGTTGCTTTGCAGGTATCCAACCACTGGACCTCATTTTTTTTCTTTTTTCCATGCTATTTGTCCCTATATAATTCACTTATTTATTGTATTTATTGTTTGCCATTTCCTCACTAGGAAGGTAGTTCCACATGGCAGGGATCTGTCTTACTAAGTGATATATTCCTGAGAAGGCTAAAAGGCTAATTCCAATGTAACCCTGATATTTGGGGGGCTAGCAATCTGAATCTGTGACAGCAATCTAATGTACATTCTTGATAAACTATAATTAAGTCATTGCTCCTTTTTCCACAAACTGGTCTTTCAAGACCTGTTACCTAAATGCTCACATTTTACAGAGGCCATAAACCATGACACAACCCCCAGAGGGGGGTTATCAGTGCTGGCACCAGGCCAGACCCTTAGGTATGGTCTCAAGACCCCCAACACCTGGGGCTTTTTGCAAAGCCCATGAAAGGTCTGGAAGTATAACCTATATTTGGGGGACAAAGACCAAAAAAAAAGGTATAAAGGGAAAGCTTCCACCATATTGGCTTCATCAGATTTTGGAGGTGACTCCGCTGAGACCATCGGCGTCATGAAGCTGTGTAACTCCATTTCTCTAAGTGTCGCTTAGGTTTCATCAGTGTTCTGCAACATTCCAAGTGCCTAGAACAATGTGTGGCATACAGTAGGTGCTCCAAATATGTTTGTTAAGTTAATGAAATAGCCTCCTATGTTGATTCTGGGTGAGAGCTGAGTTTGGCTGAAATGGGGGTCCAGGAACTGTCTGATTATTATGGCCCTGAAGCTAACAGTCATGTGCCCAGGCTTGGAAATTCCCCCAGAAACAGAGGAAGATGGACCAGACAAATTCAGCAAACCCAGGGAAGCATTCAGCCAGCTTCACTCCTGGAGGATTCCTCACCTCCTTACCTGCCATGTGTAAGGTTCAAGGTGCAGGAAACGGGAGTAGAGAAATCAAGGCATATTAAAGGGGAGGTTTATTCCACAGTAACCAGCGAGATTCCTTACAGAGGAGGTAGAGAAACCAGGAAAACGGGGGCAGGAGGAGAAGAAGGAGGGACCCAACCAGACTGCCTCCTGCAGAACAGAAGGGAGAGACAGTAACACGTGCATGGGTGGAGAGTCCTTTCAAGGGAAGGAACAGGAAGGGGTTGGGCCCAGGCACTCGGCATGCGCTGATTGGTGGTTCAATGTCCCAGGGATGTCTCAGCGGCAGACGCCAGTAACGTCATAACTCAGCCCACCAGTTGCGGGGAGGGAGGATCTATCATTCCAGGCTTTTTGTGGTATTATAAAAAAATTGAGAGTCCGGGCAAGGTCAGGGGCTGAAGGTCCGTTTTCCATAGCTACTTCCTGCTAAGAGGGGGCGTCGTTAGGGGCGTCTATGATAGATCCTCCCTCCCCCCACCAGTTGGAGGATCTATCACTATGGCTGAGCCAGGCTGTGGATCACTGATATGATGAAAAGAATAATTGGAGAGTGTGGGTGTGTATGGGGTTGGGGGTGGTGTGAAAAGGCACTGGAATTCCTGTTTGTAGATTAAGCCACTGGCTGCTGGAATGAGGAAGTCCCTTTCCTGTCTGGGGTGGGACAGAGGCAGCCCAGCAGGGAAGGGAGGTGGCAGAAAGGAGTTGCATTCTTGCTGGATTTCTCCTGTCTTCACACTAGATCACACACTACTGGACAGGGTCCAGCTGAATTCAGTCAGTGCTGTGGCCCTGGGCCCCTTCTCCATACCTGAATCCACGCTCCCATTTTATAAAGCCAAGCACTGGGGTTGAATGGGAGGGCTCAGCCTGTCAGGAGCAGTCTACAGATTAATGGTATAGTTGGACCTGGAGTCTAAGATCCTTGACCCCAAGTGCTGGGTTGTACCCCAGATAGAGCCCCTCAGCTTCTACTCATACAGTAACCCCTCACCACACACCCTGGAGTGATTCTCTCCAGCAGCAGAGCCCTTTATCCAGGGCAGGGTTAGGTTCTGGAAGACAGTCACAGACCCAGTGCAGAACCTCAGACCGCATGGCCAAGGGGATTGTGGAGCTGTTGTGGACCAGAGCCCAGAGAAGACAACTTGTCCAAGATCACACAGCTCCTGGGCTACCGTTAAGGAAGAAGCAGAAAATAGAACCCAGACCTTTAGATCCACTTTAAAGTTCCTTCTAGTCCTGAGAGCTTGTGATTTCTTGATGCTGATCCAGCAGCATTCCTCCTTTCTAGAGCTGCTTTCATCATAAAACCCTGGTCCTGAAATCTCCAAGGTACCTTGTTCGACCAGCTCATTGGTCCCATGTGGGGATAGGGTCATCTCTAGGCACTTGGATATGTGTTCAGCAGCTTCATTCCCTTCTTTGTGGCCAAGTCCCCTAAGTTTCCCTAAGTCATCACCCTCACACTTCCCTCCTCCCAGACCCTGTGACTGCAACTAGACATGTACCCTTTCCCTTCTCCCAGCTAGTGCCTTCTCCACCCTGAACCTCCAGGCTGGCAGCAGGGCATGGTCCTCTCTCTGGCTGGGATGCGGAGTCACAGGATGTGACAATGGAATGTTAGAATCAAGGTCTTGCCTGCCCCACCCTGGAGAGCTGTCTCCTCCAGACCTCAGGGGCTGTCCCTTCTCTCTACTGCTTGAGGGTCAGGGCAGACATCAGGGCTCTCGCTCATTTATTGAGCACCTGAGAGACATGTTTTTGGTGAGCACCAAGTGTGTGGCAGCAGGCACTGTGCCACGCCAGCACAGCCAAGGGTTCGGCGAGCCTGAGGGAGGGCCGGCGAAGGATGAAGAAAAGACAGACAAAGAGAATAAGCTGGGTCTAGGTGGATCTTCTGTGCGTGACTGAGACCACAGAACAGATCCACACTGCAAGCTGATGCTTTATTTTATAGTCAGAGGTAAACAAGGTAATTTACAATGTTCTTGTAAGTTTCACTTGTTTTGGCAGCACTTGCTGCACCTCCCACAGCCCATTAGCTATTGAGGAAAGATCTAGGGAGCAGTCACAAGATCAAGTTTAATTATGGTAAGAGGGCTGTGCCCTCTAAGTTGGGACTTGTTTGCGGCTTTAGGGAGCGGTTATAGGGTTAACTGCTCCCTACAAGGCACTGAAGAAGAGTTTACTCTCTTATGTAACCCTCACAAAACAGTGCAGTGAGGTAGCAATTATGCCCATTTAACAGCCAGAAAGTTTCTCTAATTTTCCCTAGATTACTAGTATACTAATGAAGTCTAGGATTAGGAATGAGATCCAAGTCTAAGGAAAAACCCAAGCCCAAGGCATAAGGAGGTGGGGAGGGGTGAAGGGGAAGAGACAGAGGGAAAGGTGTGTGAAACAGCATCTTCCATGACCTCCTGGGCTGCAGGACCCAAGGGTGAGTATGATTCCATGTTTTCAAATGAAACTCCAGAGAGGAGAGGTCGCTGGGCAAGGGGGCAGGAGAGTTATCTTGCTGCCAGTGCTCAGGCTGTGCATGGATGATCAGCTGGCCGCAGTCTGGAAACTACCAGGTCACACCTAGGCAGGTGGCCGGCCCCTCCTCTCTGGGTAGAGGAAGCAGGAACAGGTGGCTGTGAGAGGCAGTGGGAGGACCTGCTGAGCAGTGGTGGCTGGAGTCCCAGCTAGGATGGGCTCTCTCTGTGCCCTGACTCTGCCCCTTCTCTTCTGCTGCTGGGAGGCTGGGGCCCCTGGGAGCTCTGCAGGTAAGAGGGCAGGAGGGTCCTGTGGGCTTCTCTCCTGGCAGCGCTCTGGGTGTGTGTTTCTGTCCCGGCAGCCTTTGTGGGTGAGGGTAGCTCTCTTGGGCTAATTATAATCAGCCATAAAGCTAAATGTGAGGTATTGCTTTTTTTTTTATAGAAAGACTTGTCCACCTAGTGCTAGCCAAGCCAAACACTAGAATTTCAGTGCAGAAAGATATTATTGATGAATGGCGCCATCCAGGGGAACTGGAAGCTATGCTCCAAGTCCGAACTCCCTGATGTCAAGTAGGTTACAGAATATATGGGGCAAAATCTCAAGACACCGTGGGTTAGGGGGCTCACGGCATGCTGCGAGCTGATTGGTCAGAGGTGAGGGTAATAAATTATTTCTTCAGGTCTTGAGGACAGCTCTGCAGTCTGTTCTGGTGTCCCTCTGTCTGGTCTCATGGGAAAACAGCCAGGGAGTGGTTCCTTCTTAGGGCCCAGGAACTGAAACATAACTTAGACCAAGATGTTATCTTTATTTTATTTTTTTATTTTTTAAATAAATCTTTATTGTTCATATTATTACAGGTGTTCCTCTTTTTTTCCCCCCATAGCTCCCCTCCACTTGATTCCCCACCCCACCCCATGCCCTTAACCCCCGCCACTGTCTTCATCCATAGGTGTAAGATTTTTGTCCAATCTCTTCCCGCACCCCTCACACCCCCTTCCCCCTGAGAATTGTCAGTCCACTCCCTTTCTATGTTCCTGATTCTATTATATTCACCAGTCCATTCTGTTCTTCAGATTTTTTATTCACTTGATTTTTAGATTCACTTGTTGGTAGGTATGTATTTGATGTCATTTTGTTGTTCATAATTTTTATCTTTACCTTTTTCTTCTTCCTCTTCTTAAAGAATACCCTTCAGCATTTCATGTAATCCTGGTTTGGTGGTGATGAACTCCTTTAGCTTTTTCTTGTCTGTGAAGCTCTTTATCTGACCTTCAATTCTGAATGATAGCTTTTCTGGGTAGAGTAATCTTGGTTGTAGGTTCTTGCTGTTCATCACTTTGAATATTTCTTGCCACTCCCTTCTGGCCTGCATGGTTTCTGTTGAGAAATCAGCTGACAGTCGTATGGGTGCTCCCTTGTAGGTAACTAACCGTTTTTCTCTTGCTGCTTTTAAGATTCTCTCTTTGTCTTTTGCCCTTGGCATTTTAATTATGATGTGTCTTGGTGTGGTCCTCTTTGGATTCCTCTTGTATGGGGTTCTGTGTGCTTCCTGAACTTGTAAGTCTATTTCTTTCACCAGGTAGGGTAAGTTTTCTGTCATTATTTCTTCTAATAGGTTTTCAATATTTTGCTCTCTTTCTTCTTCTGGCACCCCAAAAATTCAGATGTTGGTATGCTTAAAGTTGTCCCAGAGGCTCCTTACACTATCTTCATATTTTTGGATTATTTTTTTGTTTTGTTTTTCTGGTTGGGTGTTTTTTGTTTCCTCATATTTCAGATCTTTCGTTTGATTCTTGGGGTCCTTTGATCTACAGTTGAATTTCTATATATTCTTTATTTCAGACAGTGTATGCTTTATTTCTGACTGGTCCTTTTCCATTTTTTTTTTTTTTTTTTTTTTTTGGCATTCTCATTAAAGTCCTTGAAGGTCTCACTAAGCTCCTTGGAGGTCTCATCAAGTTTCTTGGCAGTTTTTAGAAGATTCTTGAGTAACCTTATAAATGTGGTTCTGAACTCTATGTCATCCAGTAGTTTGCTTTCCTCCATTTCTTTCATTCGTGACATGTTTCTTTGTCTCCGCATTTTGCTACTTTCCTGTGTTGATGGAGTGGCTTTGTGTGGTAGGTAACCTATAGGGGCCAGTAGCTCAGCCTCCCCAATCACCTGAGGTGGACGCTCTTGGTACATCCCTTTGTGGGCTGAGTGCAAAGTCTTGGTGTAGTTAAGCCTTGATTGCTGTTGGTACACTGGGAAGAACTGACCTCCAGGCCAATTGGCTGTGAGGACCCGCTGTGTCTATAATGGAAGAACTGCTGCGCTGGAGACACGCTTATGGTGCAGGACTTGTTTCAGTGGGGCTTTGGTGCTCACTGAGTCTGCCTCTTGAATGTGTCACTTATGGATATGAGGAGTTGAAATCTGGTGTCTCACACTGACCACTAGGTACACTGGCTTCTGGATCGCCAATGGGGTGCAGGTCTGCTACTGTCTGAGGCCACCCAGCAGGAGCTACAGCGAGAACTACAGTTTTTCTCCTCTTTGCTTGGGGTTTGGAGGTTTTGGAGCTGTCTGACCCAGGCTGCAAGTTTGCTATATTAAGCTGCGATAGGGCAGGCCATTCATATGCTAAAGCCGCTGCTTGGAGCTCGGGTGGGTTTGTAGGTTGTGCAGGGCAGGGTCTCAGGGCGTCACTAGGGTAGGGCGTGGCAAACAGCGATAGCTGCCAGTAAGCCAGCTCTGTGTCTCTGACCGGGTCCCCGCGTCCCGCGCCCCAGTGCAGTAAACAATTATTCCTGTGCACAGCCCTGCAAGCAAGCCACCCTCACTTTCTGACCCAATGGCAGACAGTCCAGCTTCTCCCCGTAGGAGTTTAGGTCCCCCGCATCTCCCCAGAAACTGGAGTTCGGAGTAATCGGGAGCTTATCTCCCTTCGGATTGAAAAAAGCAGTGCTCCCAGTCACCTGCCGCCAGCCCATTTCGCACGCCTTCGTACCTCAGCTTTTCAGCGCTTGTGCATGTCTCAATGCTCTTTTCTCTTTCCTTCTAGTTGTAGAACTTCCACTCAGCCAGCTTTCCCATGGTTCTGGGTGATAGACGTTTTGTCTTTTAGTTGTAGTTTTGAAATTGTTGTGCGAGGTAGCAGTTTAGGTGTTAACCTATGCCGCCATCTTGGATCCTCTCCAAGATGTTATCTTTAGGAGAAACCAAGATGGCGGCATAGGTAAACACCTGAACTTGCCGCCTCGTACAACAACTTCAAAACTACAACTAAAAGACAAAACAGACATCATCCAGAACCACAGGAAGGCTGGCTGAGTGGAAATTCTACAACTAGAAGGAAAGAGAAAAGCACACTGAGACTCAGAGGAGGTGCAGAAGTAAAGGCAGAGGTACAGAGGCACGTGCATGGAGAGGGCTGGCAACTGAGTACGCGGCTGGCTTTTTCAAGCCGGGGAGAGACACAAGCTCCGGACTGCTCTGAACTCCAGTTCTGGGCGAGACTCTGGGGACCCAGACTCATACTCTGAGAAACTGGACTGTCTGGAAGCGGGCGGAACTCGAGGGCGGCTTTCTCTCAGAGGTGCTTGCAGCGATTACCATGGGACACTGAGATCCGGGGGCCTCTTAGGGCAGGGCTGACAGGAAGCCATTGCTGTTTGCTCCACCCTGAGACTCCGCTTCACCGAAGCTATGCACAGAGGCTTTTGCATATGAATGGCCTGGTCCTTTGACATCTAAACAGCTGAGTCAGAGAGACCCAGAAGATCCAAAAGAAGGCCCAAGGCCCCACAGCAGCTTGCATGGCTTCACAGCTGGGCCTCATCTGGGCACCTCCAAAACCCAAACAAAGAAGAGGAATCTGCAGATCTCTCTGTAGCTCCTGCTGGGTTGCCTCAGGCAGAGGCTAAATTAGCACCTCCTTGGAGATCCAAGAGCCAGTGTACCCAGAGGTCAGAGTAGGACCACCCAGATTACAACTCCTCAGATCCATAAGGGACACACTCAGGGGGAAGACTCAGTGAGCACCAAAGCCCCACTGAAGTAAGTCTTGCCCCATAATGGTGTCTCCAGTACAGAAGTTCTCCCATCGTTGACACAGCTGATTGTCACAGCCAATTGGCCTGGAGGTCAATTCCTCCCAGTGATACTAACAACAATCAAGGCTTAACTACAACAAAACTGTGCACACAACCCACAAAGGGGTGCACCAAGAGTTTCCACCTCAGGTAACTGGGGAGGCTGAGCCACTGGGCCCTATAGGACACCTAGCACACAAAGCCACTCTATCAACTCAGGGAAGCAACCAAAATGCGGAGACAAAGAAACAAGTCACAAATGAAAGAAATGGAGGAAAGCAAAGTACTGGATATAGAGTTCAAAACCACGGTTATAAGGTTTTTCAAGAATTTTTTAGAAAAGGCCGATAAACTTAGTGAGACCCTCGAGGATATGAAAAAGGACCAACTAGAAATTAAGCGTACACTGACTGAAATAAAGAATAATATACAGAGATCCAACAGCAGACTAGAGGATCACAAGAATCAAGTCAAAGATTTGAAATACAAAGAAGCAAAAAACACCCAACTGGAAAAGCAAAAAGAAAAAAGAATCCAAAAATATGAAGATAGTGTAAGGAGCCTCTGGGACAACCTCAAGTGTACCAATATCCAAATTATGGGGGTTCCAGAAGAAGAGAGAGAGCAAGATACTGAAAACGTATTTGAAGAAATAATGACTGAAAACTTCCCCTACCTGGTGAAAGAAAAAGACTTACAAGTCCAGGAAGCGCAGAGAACCCCAAACAAAAGGAATCCAAAGAGGACCACACCAAGACACATCATAATTAAAATGCCAAGAGCAAAAGACAAAGAGAGAATCTTAAAAGCAGCAAGAGAAAAACAGTTAGTTACCTACAAGGGAGCACCCATACCATTGTCAGCTGATTTCTCAACAGAAACTATGCAGGCCAGATGGGAGTGGCAAGAAATATTCGAAGTGATGAATAGCAAGAACCTACAACCAAGATTACTCTACCCAGCAAAGCTATCATTCAGAATTGAAGGTCAGATAAAGAGCTTCACAGATAAGAAAAAGCTAAAGGAGTTCATCACCGCCAAACCAGTATTATATAAAATGCTGAAAGGTATTCTTTAAGAAGAGGAAGAAGAAAAAGGTAAAGATGAAAATTATGAACAACAAATACATATCTATCAACAAGTGAATCTAAAAATCAAGTGAATAAAAAATCTGATGAACAGAATAATCTGGTGAATATAATAGAATCGGGGCATAGAAAAGGAGTGGACTGACAATCCTCAGGAGGAAATGGTTATGGGGGGTGCAGGAAGAGACTGGACAAAAATCATACACCTATCGATGAGGACAGTGGCGGGGCGGGTAAGGGCATGGGTTGGGGTGGGGTGGGAATGGGGTGGAGGGGAGCTATGAGGGGAAAAAAGAGGAACAGTTGTAATAATCTGAACAATAAAGATTATTAAAAAAATGAAAGATGTTATCTTTAGCCTGCCAGAGGTCGGGCCTTGTAATCATTAGTCAGGTCCAGGCAACTGGCTTCTGCTGCCTGGGGCTTGCTGCTTATGGAGAAAGGCTAGGTCTTTGGGTTGTAGATATAAATGAGAGATATGATTTCTAGAGCTAGGACTTAAAGCTGAATTTAATCAAAGTCATCAGGACTCTGTGTTTCACTATCATTGATAAAGAGTATGCAGATGGCAGTGTGTCCCCTTAAGTATGTATGACACTGCGGTGCATACAAATGAGCGATATCATTTGAGGTTCCCAGGAGTTTGTCTTCCTGCCTGTGGGAGCGTGAGCAAGTGCGGTGCAGGGGGGTGCAGGCTGGTGATAAATATGACTAAAGCCAAAGAATGTGGCTGGACAAGATTCTAACTCCTCCAAGTTTATCCTTAACAAAACACAGTTTTTGTGTGAAACATCTGGCTGTCACAGACTGCTTGGGGGTTGCTGGGGGGGTGGGTTCTGAGAGAGACAGGACTTTTATGAAAGAAGAGAACTAATATTGATGTGTATTTGGAACTGTGCCAAGCTGGTCACATGCATTATATATATATATATACTAGAGGCCCAGTGCATGAAATTCATGCACGGGGGTGCTGGGAGGGGAAGGGGGGCTCCTCAGTCCAGCCTGCACCCTCCAATCCGGGACCCCTCAGGGAATGTCCAACTGCCGGTTTGTGCCCGCACTTTTAACAGATGACAGCTCCATTGCTGTTTCTTTCTTTTCATGCTTAAACCCATTGAAATTAGTAGGTATTCAAAGTGTGTATACATTTTAGGGGACACCCTGTATATCGCTAGTCAGCGGTGAAAGGAACCAACAGCGGATTTGGAACCCCCAGACAGGGAACCTCGCTCACTCCCCGCATGTCTCCCCACTCCACTTTCCACCTTCGCGGGCAGCAGGAGAATCAATGTTTTCTCTCATTAACTTGGAAAAGCACGTCCTGTCACCCGCTGCCCCGCAGGAGTGTGCTAGGCTCCAAGCAAGCAAGGCTCAGTCACGGCAGCCTTCGCTCATGGGTGCCGGCACCCAAAGTGCACATTCCTCCTCTGCAGTCGCCCCGACTATCCCACCATTTCACTGAGAGGATGGAACTCCTCACTTCCTCTGGGTTCCTGATCTTGAACGCTGACCGAAGGCACCTCAGCGAGGGCCGCCCCCCGCGCCCACCAGGTGTGTCTGTCCACACCTGCTTCTGGCCTCCGCGGGAACAGGGCATCACCACTCCGCCCTGTGGGGGATGTAGGCATGCTGGGATTGATAGAAGTGCGGCAGAGGGGTGGGGAGGATGTCAATCTGGCCCACCACGGTGGCTGTTGCTACGATCATGCACCTCTGGGCCAGGAGGTGGGACTTGCGCAGCCACTCCTCGGCGCTGATGGCCTGCAGGTGCTACTTCAGCTCGGCCCACAGGCTCCACTTGGCGCGCTCATGGCTGCCACCGCCGCCCTCCGCCAGCCTGCCTCCCCCACCCAGAGGCTCTCTGCGTGCTGTCCACTGGCCCGGAGCATCTGTGCTGGTAGGAAAAGGCTTGTGAGTCAACTACTGGAGTGCCTGCAAGAGTCCCTGGAAATCTATCCACAGGGAGCCACTGAAACACAAATAGTGTTCTACCTCGAAAGTTCACCCTCCCCCCTTTCCACATGCTGTCCACAGGCCCAGAGCGGCCAGGGTGGGGCGGGATGCCTTGTTGCCTTGGCCCACAGGCCCTCCACGGGCTTTCCGCATGCTGCCCACAGGCCCTCCGCAGACAGGGAGGGGCGGAACACCTGCGTCATTGCCGTGGAGACATCCTGGCCCAGCTGCCGCCATCTTTGTCATGGAGTGACCCTCAATTTGCAGATTCCCTCCTTATTGGCCGTCGGTGTTGTCATCTTTGTTGTGGAGTGACAATCAATTTGCATATTCCCTCTTTATTAGATAGGATCTTTTACATGGACTTTATTTTTTAGAGCAGTTTTAGATTCACAGCAAAACTGAGCAGAAAGTACAGAGACTCCCCCACCCCCCATCCCGAAACACACACACAGTGTCTGCCACTAGCCACATCCTGCAACAGTGTGGTCCCTGTGTTATAATCAATAATCCTCCGTTGACACATCCTTCTCATACGTTATCTTGAGCATCAGCCTGCAGGCTGAAGGGTCCCAGGTTTGATTCCAGTCAGGGGCACAATTCTGAGTTGCAGGCTCCATCCCTGCCGGGGGCCATAAAAGAAGAATTTGGTCTTACTTCCTGGTCAGCCCTACTTCCTGATTGAGCAAGGACAAAGCAAGGACAAAGAAAGCCCGAGCGCCCAAGGGCCAGAAGAACCCCCCATATCAGAATAACCGATCAGCTAGGACAGATACCCAGTCCCCAACCAATCATCCCATGGCAACTCCTTATCCTACCCTTCCCCTCTTGAGTGCTTATATACTGCAACACTCGAATAAAAAAACGAGGCTTGATCAGGAACCTTGTCTTGCCTCCGTTCTTCGCGTTCCTTGTTTGTTTCATTCTCTTAGGTGGTTCCTGCGTGCCCTCGTTGCTGCCCCGCGGGCCGGGGCACATCCCCAGTAGGGGGCATTCAGGAGGCAGCTGATTAATGATTCTCTGTCATCATTGATGTTTCTAGCTCTCTCCCACATCCTTCCTCTCTGCAATCAATAAAAGCATATTTTAAAAGAATAATTCCTTGTTTATCTGACATTTAAATTCAAATTTAACTGAGCATCCTGTATTTTTATTTGCTAACTCTGGCAACCCTCCCCAGGAGGCTCGTTGGTCCATTGACAGAGAGCCCCTCCCCTTTGGCAGACAGGAGAGGGCCCTTTGTCAGCCTATGAAAGAGCCTGTTGTAGCCCCTCCTGGGGCAATGAGCACCTGCTGGCCCTCCACTTACACAACTTCAGAGAGCTGGTCAAGTGACAAGAGACATTGTACCCAGTGGAGAAATGCTAGGAGCATCTCTATACAAACTGAATTTTTGCCTCAGCTGGCTCCCTGTTACCTGTAAAAAAAAAAAAAAAATACCTGGTACATCATTTCTGGAGTTCTGGGGTTCCATCCCCATCATCTCAGGTCCATGTTAAGGAGAGGTTTGAACAGGGATGGGAAGCTGGCCCCTTTATCCTTGCTAGAGCCCCAAGAACTCTGCCTGCTCCCCTCCCCTTTGCAGTAGCCAATACCCACATTATCTCTGGAGGTTCCTTTCTCCTAATCCCCCCAACTACCTCTAAACACAAAACCACAGATGCTTCTTATATTTGAAACATTTACTGAATGAGAAAAGTATTGATGGGAAAGTGACAAGGATTATTTTAGAAAGTTCTGAGGGTTGTGGTCCCTGCTCTGCAGTCCTTGGCTCACAAGGGCTTTTGCTTTCTTGCTCCTCCTTGAGGCTGGATTCTGTCCCCACATATTCCCTCTGAAGTCTTCAGACCAATAATCAACTAGATTCTGGGGCTGGCTTGCCTCAAGTGGCCATCAGAGGACATCAGTTAGGGCCATCCCAGTTTTGTGGCTGCCACAAGGGACTGGTCTTCCCATTACTATCTCCTTCTTCCTTGTAGATGATGACACACGGGGTAAAAGCACCTTCCCCTCTCATCCTGCTTCCGCAGTGCCCAGGGCATAAGCGTGAGAGCTCCTGCGACGTCAGTCCACTTGGACTCATGGCTCACAAAGTTGTCTTACCCAACACAGGCTCCAGCACCCAGGGACCAAGCCCTTTGGTGACAATGAATCACACAGAAGTGTGTTGGGGTGGGGATTGAACCTCCAACCCAGTTAGGTGCCCTTGACCGAATCAAACCCAGGACCCTTCGGTGCATGGGCTAATGTTCTAACCCAGTGGTCGGCAAACTGCGGCTCGCGAGCCACATGCGACTCTTTGGCCCCTTGTGTTTTTAGCAAAGGCCAGCTTAGGAGTACCCTAATTAAGTTAATAACAATGTACCTACCTATATAGTTTAAGTTTAAAAAATTTGGCTCTCAAAAGAAATTTCAATCGTTGTACTGTTGATATTTGGCTCTGTTGACTAATGAGTTTGCCGACTACTGCTCTAACCACTTGGTATACTGGCCAGGGCTATTATTTTAAAAATAAAATTAGATGATCATGTCATCTGTGTAAAAATGGCAGTTTTATTTCTCCCTTCCCAATCTGCCAATCTGTATTTTTAATTTCCTTTTTGTTTTTGTTTTTATATTTGAATTAGCTAGGACTTCCAGTATGATGTTGGAAAGCAGTGGTGAGTGGGGACATCCTTGCTTTGTTCCTGATCTTAGCTGAAAGCTTTAAGTTTCTCACCACTCAATATGATAATAGCTGTACATTTTTGTAGATTAAAACATTTTTTAAAATGTTCAATTACAGTTGACATACAATATATTAGCTTCAGATGTATAACATAATAATTAGACATTTATATGACTTACAAAGTGATCACCCCATAAGTCTAGGACCCATCTAACACCATACAGATTTCTTTTTTTATCAACCTGAGGAAGATCCTTTTGATTCCTAATTTGCTGAGAGTTTTGATCATAAATGGGTATTTGATTTTGTTAAATGATTTTTTGTTTTGTTTTTTCTTTTGTTAATCCTCACATGAGGATATTTTTCCATTGATATTTAGGGAGAGTGGGAGAGAGAGGGAAAGACAGAGAGAGACATTGATGTGAGAGAAACACATCAATTGGTTGCCTCCTGGATGAGCCCTGACCAGGGCCTGGGCCGGGGAGGAGCCTGCAACCAAGGTACGTGCCCTTGACCAGAATCAAACCCAGAACCCTTTGGTCCACAGGCCGATGCTCTATCCACTGAGCAAAACCGGCTAGGGCTGTTAAATGCTTTTTTTTGCATCTACTGAAATGATCATATGATTTTTCTTCTTTAGACTGTTGATGTGATAGATTGCATTAGTTGATTTTGCATGTTGAACCAGGCTTGCATACCTGGGATAAATACTACTTGGTTGTGATGTATAATTCTTTCTATTTATTGTTGGATTCGATTTGCCAATATTTTGTTGAGGATTTTTTGCACCTATCTTCATGAGAGCTATTGGTGAATAGTTTCCTTTTCTTATGGTGTCTTGTTCTGGTTTAGTATTAGGGTAATGTTGGCTTTATAAAATGAGTTAGGAAATATTCCCTCTGCTTCAATCTTCTAAAAGAGATTATAGAGAATTCTTAGAATTGATTCCTGAAATGTTTGATAGAACTCACCAGGGAACCCATTTGGACCATATGCTTAATTTTTTTTTTAATCCTCACTCGAGGACATTTTTACATTGATTTTTAGAGAGAGAGGAAGAGAGAGGGAAAGACAGAGAGAAATATCATTGTGAAAGATACACATTGATTGGTTGCCTCCTGCATGAGCCTGGACCAGGGCCTTGGCCAGGGAGGAGCCTGCAACCAAGGTATGTGCCCTTGACTGGAATCAAACCCAGGACCCTTCAGTCTGCAGGCCAATGCTCTATCCACTGAACAAAACTGGGTAGGGCTGTGCTTAATTCTTGATAAATGAACACTGGAATGAAATGAATATGGCCTTATATGGATACATGATTACATTTTGGGGTATTTGGGGTATTTGAGTGTACATATGAGAAGGTGTTCACCTGCTGGGGGATGTTTCTCTATGTAAAGCAGACAGTTTGGAATCTCTGCTCAGATGAAAGTTCATGTTTCCATGGGAACTTCCTCTAACACCACTACTCACTCACTTACAAAAATGAGCCTGAGCCCCAGGTTTGTATCATGTGAACTCCTTTCCTACCCTGTGGCCACACTTGATTGGACCAGAGATGAACAACTGGACCAATCATATTATTTTTTTAGGGATTTGGCATTTAGGCCCAAGAAGCCGTTACCCAGCTTCTACATACATCTGGAACTAAGGTGCCCAGGACACAGGAGTTGTGGACCAGTTGTGGGAGCTGTTACACAAGAGAGGTGCAAAGTTCTGCCTCCTAAAAGAGAAGGATAAGGTGGAAACTGATCTGGTTGCTGGGAACAAGTAGAGAGAGTGGGGCTGAAGGACAGTAGGCTGGAGAAGCTCAGAAGACACTGCCTGGGACCCAGGAAAGGTCAGAGAAAGTGTGGGAGGTATCTCTACCCTTCTCCTAAGAGGGCCAGGCCTGGCTTATGTTGGGGTGAGGGGAAGAAAGTGAAGTGGAGGCAGAAGCAAGGATCCAATTCTGAGCTGGAGCAACTGAGCTTCCCAACATGGAGTACTGAGGGCTGAAACAGGACTGTGGCTAACGCACCTCTGCTCCTCCACCCCGTGCCTAGCCCTTTAGCCAACAGAGAAAAATAGCAAGTGGAACCCACGGCTTTGCAAACACAAAAAGAGAGATTTTATCTAAATAGACTTTAATTAGAAGTAAACTGGAGAGTTTTACGTACAAATGCATTTTGGTTTTTAAGTTAGAACCATCACCCCATTATTAAATCTGGTGTGTGTGTGTGTGTGTGTGTACATGTGGGTGTCCTCCTTGTGGGTGTGTCTGTGTGAGAATCCATCCTTTTATGTAGTAGATCTTTATGGTCTCTTCCAGTACCTCTGTGTAAACTGATAAGTTGTGCTCTTATCTTTATCATTATTCATTCCTGTTAGTCATTCTCCTTGAAGAATCCCAAGTCACTGTCAGTCATCTTCCTTTTCCCAATCTCCCCAAAGGCGCCTGGACGGAAGTGGGTGTGTCTGGGGTGGGTCTTGAGGTATCTTAGGCCACAGCTCCCACCTTGGGTCGAGGCTTCAGCTTTCTGAGTCCAGGGGGTAGGAGTATCGTGTCTTGGTGCACCAGAAGCGATGGACCACAAATACCATGGCCCCGAGCAGCAAGAGGGCGCCCAGGGCCCCAAAGAGAATGCCGAAGAAGGCGCCGAGTTTCATGCTCAGATGCTCACAGTGCTCGCCCCAGGGCGTGTAGATGGAGAAAGGCATACAGCTGGGGACAAAGAGAGGTAACACGTCAATAGAGGGGAGGCGGGGTGGGGAGGTGGGGTGGGGGTAGTGGAGGCCGGTGCTCAGCTTCTCCATTCTCCATCCCCTCTTGCGGCGGGGCCAGAGTAGGTTTTCCTCGACAGGTAGGGCTTCCCTTTAGGGAAAGAGGTCGAGTCAGCCCTGTGGTGATGCTGGAGAGAGGCCACCGGGCAAACGAAACTACGAAACTACTTGGTGTGTGAGAGGTCAGCTTCACCGGAGCAGCGCGGAGTGGGGGTGGGAGGGGGTGGAGGAAAGGGGAGGGGGAAGGCGGGGCTGGCCTCAGGTGAGACTGCGCAGTCACAACCCAACCCCTTGCCCGGAGTTGGGCCCCGCCCTCGGCTCCATGCACCTCGTCCTGGGCCTTGGGAAGGGAGGGCTAGGCGGGTCTGGAACTGCATTGGGGAGGAGGGTACTCGGAGGGCAATGAGGTGGCAAGGGGGCCCAGAGGGCGCGGCCCTTCTCCTCCAAAGCAGGCATGCAGCCTTAGTGCATTCCCCTCCCGGGAGCCCCTCAGACTGTTGATGAACCAAGGGGACATAAGGTGCCAGTTTGAGAGGGCCTCCCCTGCCTGGTACTCTTAAGAAGGGGCAAGGCCCGGCCTAGACTCAAGACAAAGGGTTCCTTTTTTCCACAATGAGACAGCAGGGTGTCCACCCAAGAAGCAAAAGCAGGTGTAAGAGTTTGACTTTGGAACCCATATCCTACTACTTAACGTCTGGGTACCTTGGGCAGGGTCCTTATCATCTCCGAGCGGCAGTTTTCTCATCTTAAAAAAAATACCTACCTAATAGCTAGTTTGAGGTAATATAGCACCTTTATTCTCCACACGGAGTGGTCACTCACACGTTTTATTTTCCATTATCCATTTTTCCTCTGATCCCAGTTCTCTCAATTACACAGGGAACCATCGCTAATTTGCAGACATCCATTCTGGACCTCCTTGCAGTATCTTTTCCCAGCACTGCCCTCCGCCTCCTGCCCCCTGTTCCCTATACCACTCACCTGCAGCGGGGCCCATCCGGCAGGTGCTGACACTGGCCTCCGTGCTCACAGTAGCCCTCACTGCAAGGGGACACACAAGTGAAGCCGCCCTGCGGGCTGTAGACCAGTTTGTAGCCCTTGTAGCCATTGCATTTTAAGTAAGTCTGCAGCGTGCCTACGTTCACTGTGAGGGAGTAGACAGATGAACAGCAAGAACAATTGATTAACACCAAATCTATTCCTTTTCAATCAAGAATTCAATTTTAGGCATCTATCCTTAGAAATAATTGGAAGTGTACAAATACACATGTTCATGGAAGTCCAGAGCAGCATGTTTTAAATAGTAACATTGTTTAACAGAAGTTTTATTAAGTAAGGAATATTGTGCAACCAGTAAACACAATGGTATGGAAAATGCATTGATTAAGAGAATGTGCTTTGAAGTCAGCCAGACCTGTGTTGAAATTCAAACTCTACTACTAACTAGTTGTGTGATTTGGGGAAATTTCTTAATTCTTTCAGCCTCAGTTTTTTTTATCTTTAAAAGAAAATGATAATAGCACCTACCTTGAGATGAAGTTTAAATGAGATAATACATATGAGTATTCAGTATAGTGCCTGACACACTAAATCAACGGTCACTATTAGTATAACATTCTATTTAAAATATATTATACCACACTATATTAAACTACATTACAAAATAATATATAAAATGGGACTATGCACACAATATATAAGGTAATGTGTTCACAATTGTTTAATAAGGCGATCAAACGTTAGGTATAATTTGACCCCTTTATTGTAAAAAAAATTGATATGTGTGAAGGTGCCTATGCATAAAAGAAATATCAGAAGGATATGTGCAAAATGGATTTGTCTCTAGAGATTGGAATTACAGATGATTTTTTCTCTTTTTGTTAATTTTTGTTTCCTAGAGTTTATACAATAAACATATTGTACTTGTATAATAAAAACTATGGGTTTTTTTAAATACATTTTTTTGTGTGTGTGTTTTTTTAAAACAGAAGGCATGGTCTGGTCTAGGGTACTTGTTCCCTTATCTCTGCCCCTACCCCCTGCCACACATACACAGTAGATTGGAGGATTTCCCATTGGTTGCCCCTAGGAGGGAAGCGGGTTAGCCTACATTCTAGAAGAAGCTCTTGCTTGGTTCTGGACCCAAGTAGCACAACAGCTTCTAATGGGCTTGGCATGGTCACTGCCCTGTTCTCTGTCTCACTCCCCAAATAGGGTGGCTATTCCTTTCCTTCTCTGACAGGCTCGTCAACCTATTTCATTCCCGTTCCAGGATAGTTAGGGGCTGTCAGAGCTGAAGGGGACCTCAGAAATCCCATCTCATTTTCTAGATGGAGGTGTTGGGGCCTGGGCTGGAAATGGCTTTTGCAAAGGATCACACCCTTTAGGGGAGAGGATATCTCTGCCCCCGCACTGAGTCTTCAGCCTTTAACATAAGGTCCTCCAGCTGGAGGGCAAAGGCAAAGGATGTCTGTGTTTATGTATATCAAGCACAATGGTATTTTAACAAAATCAATAACAATTTTATGAAAAGAAAGTAAACTATTAGCAGCAGTGGTTAAGGAAGCAGAAGTTAGGATACTTGTTCTATGAAACTGAACAATGGACTTATCATGTTGGATCTGTTCTTGGATCTAGAAAGCTGGTAGGTAAAATAATTTTTTTCCCCACCATGGGTTTGTGTGGGCTAAATTTCTGCAACAGGCTCCCTCCATTTACCTCCTCCCTCAGCTCTCCCTGGGACTGTCCCCAAGATAATGACTCACAAGCCGTCAAACTGTGAACGTCTCTCCTGGAGATAGGGTGGAAGACCACATCGTTCCTGGGCTCCTCACTTTTCTTCCGCCCCTGCGGGGCCTTAAGTAAAAATGCCTCCACCACTGCATCCAGCAGCCGGGTGTTCAGGAAGTGGATGACAGGACCCCGAGGGCGGTACTGGAACTCCGAGATGATGCCCCATTGTTGCAGGGAGCTTCTTCCTGCTGGAGGGCTGCTATGTGGGAGGGGAAGAGTGAGGGGCTGAAGGGTGAGGGGTAAGAGGGAGGATTTGGGGACCAGGCAGGAACAATCCCACTTACATTTTTTGCACTCTGCTATTCCTGAGAAAGGCCCGCACATCCAGGTTCTCCAGCCTGTAAGCCACCTAGGGCAGATGGTTGGGGGTAATCGGGGTGGGTGTGAGACCCAGTCCAGAGAGGAGATCATTCCACTTCAATGCATTTATTCATCCCTGTCTGTTACCACCTTAGAATGTGAACCCCAGGACCCCATCTCATCCATTTCTGCATTCCCACACCCCAGCCTAGCCCCATGACTGGCATGAGTCCCTGCTTAATAAAAGTTTGTTGGTGAGTGAAGGACTACATATCTCCCCCCACCCCAACCTCCTATTACAAGGGGAGAACCTGAAATGAATGGCTCCCACTTTGCCTCTGATCCCTGATGCACCCACTCATTCTCTCCCCACATGTATACTGATATGGATTATGTTTAGGCAGACCTAGGGGATGTCAACGTGATTTAGAACAGTCCATATTCAAAGGCCCATAGTCTGGTGTAGTAGACAAATGCCCACAGATTTTACCAGAGTGTAGAGTGCTATGGTGGTGGTGGTAGTAGTAAGTAATAGTAATTATTATTCTGATTTTGAATACATGTTTCAGGTACCATGTAAAGTACTTTATGTACATTACTATTTAGACCTTGACACAACCCGTTGATATAGGTATGATTATTCTATTTTTATAGATGAGACATCAAATAATTTGTCTAATTATTATACCAGGTCTAATGGGTGGTAGAGCCTGGATTTGAACCCAGGTATGTAGGATTCTAGAGCTTCAATAACTCAACCACTGTGTTACTTTTCCTGTAATTGGGGAATGGACAGGAGATGGGAGCCAAAAAGAGGGAGCCCCCAGGTCCCTGTGGGAAGTCAGAGAAGGCTGCCTGGAGGTGAAAGACCTTCTTGTGTTTCTTCCATATAATACCCAAGTGCAGGTCTCGAAGGACTCTCAGATGAACAGGCAGGGGTGACTCAGTCACCCTAGATTTTGTTCATGTCATCTTGGCCATTTCAACCCCCTAGAGAGCTCTGTCCTACAGCTTCCTGCCTTCTTCACCCCGGGCCTTTTCTGAGGCAGAAGGCTCCTATCACCCCTAGCAACTGAATCTAGATGGATGATGAAGATGCAGAACGCGCAAGTGATGGCTAAGACCCTGTCCTGAACCTGCCAGGATCCTCCTTCCCACTCAGAGCCACCTGCAGTACTAACCGAAGCGTTGACCTCTGCTTCAGTGGCGTTTTCTTCTTCACTGAGAATGAGCTGGATTGTTCTTACAGGGAACGCTGGAGATGGCAGAAGCAGATTTATAGTCACTTCCTGGGTTTACCCAGATTTACCCACAGAGACCACTGGGCCAGTCTAGGGAGACTGCCCGATTCTACAGTGATAGATCAGGAGAAGTGGCTGAGTCTGCTGACCCTCACCTTAGAGCTCATTTGACTATGATCAGGGGTTCCCTGACTCTCTTCTAACTGCCATAAGGCCACCTTTAGTCTTTTATCATAAGACCACTCAAGCCTGTTTTTCATGCTGCCCCCACCAGCTCTCCTAGCCTACAACTTACCACCACCCAAAAGAAATTTGAAGTTCTGTCCTGTGAATTTAAGAAACTTTCTCCTGGCCCCCAGAGGTCCCCTTCTCCCCCCAAGAGAGAGAATGGTGGTGAGGGTGGTGGGGGCATCGGGTGAGACCTCGACTGATAGTTGGAGTGAAGTTGTTCCCAGCCAGGAAGCAACGATTGTCTGTGAAGGCTGGGGGGCAAGTGCAGGTGGGCTGGCAGCCCAGAGCCTGGGAGATGTAGCAGTGGCCGTGGTTGTAGCAGTAATTCACAGGGCAAGACTTGTTCTGACAGTGTTCAGCGTCCTCTAGACCTGCAGAGAATGCAGAGGTCAGCAACACCAGGCCCGACAGCAGTGGGGAGCCCCCAGCCCATGGAGAGCTGCTTCCAGGACAGCCTGGTTTCTTTCCCCCAAAGCCCACTCAATCTATGTTCTGCTTGTGGGCCACTCTGAACCCCAAACTATCCTTCTCCCTTTTCCAGGCACTTCTCTACTGAAAAACCTGTTTCCTCTGCCAGGTAGATATTCGCCCACTTCTGCTGAGGGAAGAGGTGTGGATCAGTCCCTCCACATCAGGAAAGGACCCAGAAGGCTTTCCCCACTTCTATCCCCTTTTCTGCCTTTATAAGGCTGCGGTTCTACCCACTCTGGCCTCTGCGCAGATTTCATTTGAGCTTAGTGGAGGCCTCACTGTGATTTCTTTCCCTCATCATGACTCCAATCGCTTAGAAGTCAAGGAACAGATAGCGGCAGCAGGACTCAAAGGGAAAACGAGGCACACCTGCCACCAGATGCCCATGGCAGCCCCTCCAAATGTCCTGACAGGGGATGTGAAGACTTACCTCTCTGAAAACCCCCGTTTGCCTTTGGTTCCCTGTCTCTGCTAGAAGGCCCCTCTCTTCTCCAGGCCACCTTCAATTTTTTGCCCTGGGTTTTCCCAATCAGTGTCTCAGGCCTGCTCCGCCCTGGCTTCTTCCCCATGCCTATGTAATCTCTTCTCCTTCAGCCTCACACCCCACCATGCAAACCTTACCTCCTTACTGCACCCACTATGTTGAACATTCTAAATACATGCTAGAAAAGGGAGAGAAATGGTTTGCTCATGGCTGTCCTAGACCCCCTAGGTATCACCTGTCCCCAGAACCTTGTCCTACCGGGGCCCTGTTCCCAGCTTACCTGTACAGTGACGCCCATCCCCGATTAGGTTCGGGGGGCAAGGATCGCAGCCCTGCCCAGGAATACACTTCACATTCGGGAAGCACTGCTCGTCACAGGGGTCCTTGGAACGCTCGCAGTACTGGCCGAAGGTGTTGTTGTCACACTTGCAGCTGGCCACCTGGAATGGGTTGCTGATCACTGGGCAGCCAGGAGGCTGAACCATTAAGGGCATCTAGGTGTTTCAGTACTGACCCCTCCAGTCTGCGAACCCATGGGACCTGAGACCTTGTCTTATTTCTGCCAGTATTTATTGAGCACCTTCTTAACCAGGCCCTGGGCCTGCATGGCCCCGCCCAGAGGCACTTGGTCTCTAGCCCACTCACCTCCCTGGGCCCTTCTTTCCCCACCCCTCTGTCTGCCTGGCTTCTACCCCAGATGCTCTGCCTCTTCCTTCTTACACCATGTCTCTTTGCCCGAAATCCTTTTTAGAGTAAGACAGAGCTAAATAAATATTCTACCATCCCTTGAAAATGGGACCCTTGAAAGCTGCAGTCCTGTTCATCATCCCCTTGCTGACTCCCAAACCAAGAAGACAGAGCCTCACTGCGCAGCACCGTGAGAACACAGTAAGCAGAACAATGACACGGGGAAGGTCGAGGTTCAGGAACCTCATCAAGCTCCCAGTTCTCTCTTTTCTGACCCATCTACTGAGAGGACTCTGGAAATCTCCCTGAAATGCGACTCCCCAACACTTTTACTTCTAAGACTGGGAATTCTGGGATCTCCAGAATAATACATTGACTTTAACCTCTGTTTTCCCACTCTATGTTTTTCCCCTTTTCCAGCCCCTGGGCTCCCCACCTCTCTTCCCAGCACCATGGTGTTGAGATCCCAGCAGGAAATGGCTGTGCAGGACAGTAAGCCACCTTATTGAAGGCTGCCTGTGTCTGAGCAAGGCACAGAGACGCAGAGCACTTCCTGTGTCTGGAACTTGGGATCAGTGTAGACTCATGACCAGGGGCCACATTCTCCCACCCCACACCTCAGTGCCTAGTTTCAGAAACATGGAACTGGGGGCCAGGAGGGACGCTAGGAAAGCCTGAGGTGGAAGTTCCCTGCCAGCCTGGCAGAATGGGAGCCGGGAGTTAAAAATTCAATTGAGCTATAAGCAGCAAAGAAAATTCTATTTCTCACACGAGTAAGTTTGTGGTCTGAGATTGGTATCTGCTCTACTCACCTACCTCAGTTCCACCCACCTCCCAACACACATTACCACAGAGGGGCTTTGATATCCCTTCAAATTCTACTTCCTTCCCCCTCCAAAATGGAAACCTCCTTCTCACCCTCCTCCCAGCACTCACCTCCAGGGAGGAATTGCCCACCCATCTGGTCTGGTTGTATAAACACTGTTCCTCTTCCTTGCAAGCACAGACCACAGTCTTTGGCTGGAGTAGAGATGATAAGTTGTCCTTGATGTTTCTTGCTAGAATCTCCAGAGTGAATGGTTCCAGCGAGTTTGGTGTCCAGAGCAGTGTCCCATTCTCTGCCCCAAGGAAGATGAGGTCATTGAGAGGTGGAAGCCTTGATTTCTCTGCCATCTGACACATCTTGGCATCTAATACCCTAAGAGCTAAGGCTGGAATCCCCACCTCCTTCAGACCACCCCTCAAACCTCACCAGGCATTTCCTCAGGCGAGGCTGGTTTCCTGGGGTGGTCACGCTCCAAACTGGAGCCCAACTAACTGAGTGTAGGGTGGAACTCCAAAGAGGGGAAGGTAGTTGATCCTGAAGAAACCCCCAAAGAGCAACCTGCCTAGGCCTGCACCAGGACGGGGCATCCAGGGGGTATGGAGGGTGAAGGCCAGATTCTCCCGACACATCCTCGCGCTACACTGCAGGTCATACTGGCCTCACCTTCACAGCAGCCCCATCCCTTGCCCTGATTTCTTGCCCACCCTCTCACTTCCTGGACCTTTGACCAGCCATCCCTTCAGACACCAGACTGCAGTGAAACAGTGCTACATATTATAGGACTCCTCCGATCAAACCAGTCTTACATTACTGAAGAAAACAGGAAAATCTCCTTAAAACAGCAGGTTAAGAGGAGCTGATAGTAGGAAGAGATAAGAGTAACTTCCAGGCCATCACTATTCAGAAGAGTCCAGTGGAGGAGAAAATCTCCTGATGCCATTATTTAGCTCCTGGCAGGATGCCATATGGAGCAAAGGGTACAGACAAAGCAGTCCCTCCTTGTGCACAGAGAAAGAAAATTAGGCAGAGAGGTGCTCAGAGCTCAGAATAAGGTCCCTGGAGGCTTTGGTTTGGCAAAGAGCAGTCACCAGCATAATCAGTGCTGGCAACAGAAGGCAAGCTGCATCCTGTAGGCTTTGGCTCTTTGACCCTGACCACGTTGCAGGCCTAGGGGACTCCACAGCATCACGGAGAAAGAGTGATGAAGCTTTGCTTTGTCCCAGCACAGAACAGCAGACAAGGACAGACAAAGTTAGATAAACATGGTTGACAAACATAAAAATAGTGACAAACATTCCAAACAAAGGTATTTGTGCTTCTTTAAATCTTGTTCCACGTTATGTACTTTTATAAAGTAGATATGAAAATGTTTTAAATTAGGATTTCTTTGTTATGCTTTATTCTAATAACTTGGTGGTTACACAAAGATAGTTAAAGGTGATTATATATTACTAGATTGATATGAAATGATCTTTGAGTCAGTTGTACATGCCCAGAGTCAGTCTAGCTAGCTGGCCAAATCTCCATAAGCCCATCACTATTCACCATGAGGGTGGGCACCTGTTTGAATTAACGGGATTATTCCTAAGAAATGCTGGTCTTGGATATTCCAATAGAAAAGTGACATGAAGTTGCACAGGGTATAATAACGAAAAATTACCCAAAGCTTGTCTCTGAACTCATCCCCCATGTCCCCAGCCAAGCATTCTTACCAAAAAGCTTGAATTCCTTAGTGTAGCTGTTTCTGAGTGTGAATGTGACGTCCTTAGAGCTGCCTTTGTATTGAATCATCGTGGTCTTCCCCTTGTAGGCTTTCACCATCTGGGGACCGTCAATAGAAGGTGGGTACTGATCTGGAACACAAAGAGGGGATCTGGAGCCCAAGACAGGACACTCTCTTGCCTTGTGGGCCTCCTCTCTCTTTTTCCAGTCTCCTGGCTTGTGTGAGGCATTCACAGGACCGTGACCCACCTCTGGAAGTATCTGCTCTCGGACCTATGCAGAGCAGGCTGGGATTGTACTGCCCACTTGGCCAAATCTTTATTCTCTCTTTATCTTTTCCCCAAATGGGATTCATTTCAAGTTCTTTCCTGCTATGCTGAGCTTGGTATGAAGTGAATCCAAAAACAGATTGTGTAGACCCGTGGTTGGCAAACTGCAGCTCGCAAGCCACATGCAGCTCTTTGGCCCCTTGAGTGTGGCTCTTCCACAAAATACCACGGCCTGGGCAAGTCTATTTTGAAGAAGTGGTGTTAGAAGAAGTTTAAGTTTAAAAAATTTGGCTCTCAAAAGAAATTTCAATCATTGTACTGTTGATATTTGGCTCTGTTGACTAATGAGTTTGCCGACCACTGGTTTAGACAGTCACAGAGTTTTTCTTTTGGAAGAGGGCTGGAAACCGTGAGGGTAATATCTAAGTGGGCATTGCATTTTTCAGGAAATAGGGAGTTAAACCTTTTCACTGGTCTCTGTTTTTTGGAGCCTTGCTATTTTCCATTTCATTTTTTCTTCATTCATTCATTCAGTCAGTCACTTAAGTATTTATTGAGCACCTACTATATGGCTGGCACTATTCTAGGTAGTGAGGACACAGTAGTGAACAAAAAATACAAAAGATACCAATGAAAATTAGAAAATATGTTTGATAGTTATAAATGCTAAGGAGAAAAAAATAAAGCAGGGAAAGTGAGTAGGAAGTGTGGGTGAATGTGAGATTTTAGACAGGCTAGCCAAGAAAGGTGGCATTTAATTAGAGACTTGAAGGAGGTGAGGGTCAAGCCTGTGGCTGTCTAGGGGAAGGGCACTCCAGGCAAAGAGAACAGCCTGTGTGGAGTCTCAGAGTTGAGAGTAAGCCTGGCCTGTTTGAAGGACACAAAGAAGCCAGTTGCGCTGGAGTGGAGGGAGCAAAGTGGGAGTGCTAGGAGATTTCAAGAGGCAAATTGGATACAGCTTTGAAGGTCATCATAAGAACAGAGTGGGCTGGGGAATCATGGGAGGGTTTGAGCAGTGGAGTAACATGAGTTAAAGAACCTGGTAAATGTAAAAAATGTGTAGCTTAAAGGGGTGTTATGGAAGGGGGCTCATCATCTGTCCCCTAACTCTGAAAATGCCTCCCTGGGCCTCATGCCACTTACTGAGGGTGTCATTCATCTGCTGGTATCTTCTAAAGAGCATCATAGTGTCCAGTCCAGTCTTTGTGTTTCCTGTGGCCAAGGTGTCATAGATGCATTGTCTATCTCCATTACACTTGGAGGTTGAATTTTTATCCAAGGAGTTGTTTTTCCACAGTTGGGAAAGGAAGACAGGAGTGAAGTTGGAAGGCAGAAGGTCATCCCTCTTGCCAAGGAGGCTTGTTCCGTTGATTTTCCCTATAACATACGAGGTTCGATGGTGGTGGTACCAGGAGTGGGACTCCAGCTATATTTCTGCAGTGTCCACCCCTTACTCTCACTTTATGTGGCTTGAGGTAGGTGGGGTATAAAAGGCCAGGTTGACTTCTGGCTTCTGAGTCTGAAAATCCCTGCTGTAGTAACTGAGGGCCACCTCCTTCCCTCATCCTCTCTTCCAGGTAGAGAGACAAGGGTGGGAGTGGGGTGGGGGTGGGGGGGACAAGTCTGGGGTGGCACCAGAATCCTCCTAAATTTTCCACCCCTGCCTCACAAAGGACAGAGGTCTGGTTCCCACAGGCCTGAGGGAGACATCCCAGCCCTGTCCCATCTACCCCCAGCACTCTAAAGTCCAGACTCACAGGTCATTCCATAGTGAAAAAGCACCTCTTCATTGCTCTGTTGGGGAATGGTGGTGCCATTGGGCATCCTGAAGTCATCTTCTGGATTATTGTTCCAGACCCCTGAGGGACAGAGTAGGAGGTTGGCCACCCTGGGACTGTGGTTCTCCCCATTCCCTGGGAAGCATCCAATGGGGCACACTCAAGATGTGAGGAGGAGCAGGGGGCCCAGGAAGCCTCTCTCTGTTGCATCTGTTCTTGGTTCAGGCCTCTAGGAGGAGGGTAAAGGATGAACCCACCTTTCTGCTTCATGGAGGGAGGAGGAGAGAAAGAGGCGGGAATGGAGGTGATGGAGGGAGAGATGGGAAAGTGTGAGGTGTGGGAGGAGAAGGTGGCTGCTGACCCCACCCTCCTCAGAGTCCATCCTGGATACTCCCTTGGCTGCCCCGGAAGTGGAGGTTTAGGAGGACAGGAAGTGAGACTCAAAGGTAGCTGAAGAGGTCACTGTCCTTCCCTGACCCTCTGTGGCCCCAGGGTTCTGTTCCACGGAGGCTGAGAAAGGGAAATGCAGCCTGGGATGTCCATAGGCCAATGGGCAGGGAACCACCTGGGATGGGGGTAGGATCTGAGCTCCTGTTGTGGCCACTTCCTCAGAGTCAGGGTCCTGCCTGTTTCTTACCCAGGAGGCCCTCTGTGTGGTCTCGGTACTCCTCTGGGAGGCTGCAGGAAGCATGGAGGATGTTGGAGAGAGCTGTCACTGACACGATCACTGTGCCATCTAAGCTGGCTGACACCCGGGAGCCATTGCGGGTCATTACGACTCCAGTGGTGTTGAAGGTTTCCTGGTCTAGAATGTTGGGAGACAGATGAGGAAGAAACCAGCGTTGGTCCCTGCAGGCCCAAGCCTTGGCTGTAATGAATGTTCAAGAAGCAGACACTGGAAGCAGCTCTGGGATGTCCTGCAGGTGCCTTCTCCAGTGGCCCCCAAACCAAACACACAGGATACCCCTCAAGGCCACAACACCCACTTCTACCTGGGGCCTGAAGACAGGGACTGCCACAGGAAGGCTGTCACAGCACTGGAGGAAGGAGGGAAGTGAGGAGGGGACGTTTAATGCCCGGCTCCTGGGGGAAGGAGCTGCTCAGCACAGATGCTGAAGGGATAGCAGGGGTGGCCACCACTCTCCTCTGCCCCAGCACTGCCGCCACCATACCCCACCACACTGCTCCCAATCGCGGGCCACCCTCTGAACCCTCACGGCTTCCCCAGCCTACCTTCAAATCTCACAGTCTGGTTATTGAGCCGCACGTGGATTGTGTCATTGGGCTCCAGGAGCCACTGAACCTGGAAGGAAATTGGAGGAGGACTAAGGCTGACCTGCAGGTGGGCCCGGGGGCCGAGAAAAGAGGCTGCAAAGAGCTTAGAACCTGAGCCCTGGACAAAGATGAAGGTGATGGAGAGTGTGACAGTGAGGTTTTTCTACCTAACACCTATGGAGTGCTTAGCATGAGCCAGGCTCAGAGCTAGGCACATTTCTTAGGTGACCTCATTAAAATCTCACATTTCTTAGGTGGCCTCATTAAAATCTCACATTTCTTAGGTGACCTCATTAAAATCTCACATTAGGTAATATTATTATCGCCCTTTTACTGTAAGAAAACTAAGGCACTGGAAGTTTAGTCATCTCTTCAAACATAACTGTTGAAGCCTGGATCCTAATCTTGTGTCTCCGGGGTTGACTCTCAAACCACACTGACAGGAGGCATTCTTGCTCCTTCCTGCCCCCTTCCCTTCCTCCTTCTCATTCTCCTCCTGGGCTTTGATTTCCAGCTGAAGGTCTCTGAGGGCTCTCTGTGAGGGGAGCGAGGATGTCTAGCGCCCCTGCTTCACTCACGATGATGGGGTCCAGTCTGTGGGAGTGGTATTGAGCTGCAAACGCAATGAAGTTGGTGGCCTGGGCAGAGCCGGTCTGGGCAGTGCGGCCCTGCAGCAGGAAGGAGGAGTTTCCGTCTCTGGCCCTGACCAGCAGGAAGTCCCCCAGCCCATTGAAGGTGTAACTGGCATCATCTAAGGTGGTGATGTGGGGGTCCCCGAACATCCAGGCTGGAAAAAGGAGATGATACCACATTGGCATGGCAGAGGAGGGAAAGGTCTGAGATTCCCCACGGCTCACACGTGGGCATTTATCCAGGTAGATGCAAGCCTGGGAGTTGTTCATGGCTTGTAGAATCCTCCCTGGAAATCCTCTGGCATTTTTGTGCCCCCACCACACCCATGTCTACTCATTATTTCCCATCCCCCAGTCCTACCCCTTCCCCAATACCATGTACAAAGCTCCTCTGTTTGCCATCCACTGAATGCCAGAACCATCTCCACCTTCCCTTAGGCCACAGTCCCGCTCAGGAATCTAGTGCTGCCCTTGTCCAGGCCCCAAGAGGCTTCCCCCGCTCCCAGATCCTTTGCTTTGGGTCTGCTCCAGGGCAGGCCCCAGCAGCCTCACCAGGCCTTGGGGGCTGGTACCCAGCACAGCTGATGCGGGGCCGCCTTTGTTGGTACAGGGCACAGAAGGAGGGCTGGTCGTTCCAGCGGCAGCACCAGTCCTGAGACTCCAGTTCTTGCTCTGTGGAGAAGAGCAGTGCTTGAGGGGTGTGTGTGGGGAGTGGGACATGGAAGACCTGCAGAACCCAGCTGGAAGGTTCGTGGGGCAGGATGATATGTGTGGCAAGGGCATGGTTTGGGAATCAGGCATACCTCAGTTCAGATCCCACCCTGCCCAATGACCTTAAGCCAGGGACTAGTTGTCTCCCTTGCAAGCTTATTGCAGCTGGGCTCCCAGATGGGTCAGTGCAAGGTCATATATAAAGAACCTCCTTTCTTGAAAGGTGGGATGCTGAGTCCCACTATTCTCAAAATGCTGGAAATGGGAGGGCGTGGCTGATGGTCTGGGACTATGGAGGCTGCTTGGATTAGAGGGAAGAGGGAGAGGACACATGTTACCTACCTCCCCCCCAACCTCCCCACCACACCTGAGCTCTCTAGTTCCTTTGAAGAGTGATGGAGATGATGCCATGCCTTCCCCGAGACAGCCTGCTAATATAGGTCCAGAGGAAAAGGGTTAGACTAGGACTTCTCCCCTTCCCTAGAAAGATGTCTCCACTCTGGGCTGGGGTTATGGAGCCAAGTGGAGATGATCAAGAGGCACTCAATCATAAACCCCTAAGATGTCAGCTGGAAGTGATGTTGGGAGTTGCCTAAGGTTACAAGATCAGGAAATTGAGGGCCAGAGAGGGGAAGGAACTGGAAGGGAATGGGGACAAAAGGCTTCGATCCATGGGTCCCACTGCTTGGTACGGAGCCCAGGGCTGGTCTCTGATGGGGAAGAGCAGAGAGTTCCAGAGGAAGTGGGGTTGAGATCGCTGTGGACACACATACCAAGCTGCCAAGGGCTCTGCACTCTCCAGCCTCGCAGAAGCTCTCCCCATGGCCCGTAGCTGCAATACACGCCCCCACGCCAGGAAGTGAAGCTGTACAGATGCCTGCTGCCGAGGCCCCACCAGCCTGCAACAAGTCCAGGAACACTCAGGCCTGATGCCTGTGGTGGGGGCAGGATTGGGGTATGGTGTTTCTGGGGAGGGGCTGAGGATGCCTTGGAAGGGACAGGTTAGGTGGAACTGGAGAGATGGTAGGTGAGCTTGTGGGACAATGGAGATACCCCAAGAGACAGGAAGGAGGAGTCACCTATGTGGATGGGCTGGAATCGTAAGTCCCATACTCCCTGCTGCCAGGAGCAAGGGCAGGAGATGTGGTTCCAGTCCCAGCTGAGCCACTGAGACTGTCTCAACCACTGCAGGCACCTGAGACGGTAGTTGGGTCTTTCTTCTTTGTGCAGCTGATAGACCTGCAGCCCCCTGAGACCTGGAGGAGCAAAGGAAGAAGGGGTTATCTGAGAGCCTGGGGCCACAGGTTCTGCTTTACTAGTAGCTTTAGGGAACATCAAGACTCAGAAATGTACCCTCTGTATGCCACTTGTCCCCTCTGGACAGCTCTTCCATGAATGAGACCCAACTCAGATTGGCAGCAATTCTATCCCCCAAAGACCCCTTTGATGTGACCTCCAAAAGCCCTCAAAGCTTGGATCTTAGTGTGAAACCTTGGGACAAGGGCTAGGCAAGAAGGCCTCACCTACACCCAATCAGAGCCAAACCCTGGCCCCGAGCTTCCGTTCACTCTACCCTTTTGTCTGTCACTCTAAGCTCCAGCACCTTCCAGTCTCCTCAAACCCCAAATCAGTTCCTCCACATCCACCCTATATCTAAGTGAATGATGCTACCACCAACTTGCCACCTACTCAGACACTTGCTTTCATCCTTGACCCCGGCTCTCCCACCAGGTGAAGCATCCATCTTATATAAAAACTGCTGTTTGAAATTTTAACCCTGCTATTTGGCTTCTGTAAATTCTTGTTTGCTAAGACTACTCCCACTTCAGAGAGGCCATTAAACCTTCCCCAGACAAGGTTATCAGTGCTGGCGCCAAGCCAGGCCTCTGGTTGAGGTCTCAAGGCCCCAACACATATGGGCTCTTTAAGAACTTGCAAAAGGGGCCGGAAACACCCCATATTTGGGAGACAAAGAAGGTAAAAACATATAAATAGGGAAAATTCCTGCATGTTGGGGCCCAGAATTTGAGAGACATTTTCCTCTGGACCCATGCGTAATAAATGTAACTCCATCTCTCTAAGTATTGCTTTGTTCTTCTTCGGTTTTCTGTAACACAGGCATGTCAGTAGCCAAAGCAGCCAGGGCAGAGGCCTATGCTCAGAGGCCAGCTGGGAAGCCACAGAGAAGTTGGCATGTGAAGCTAGGACTTGCTCCATTATCACAAGGCTGAGGAAGCATCCTCTGTGCCCAGACACCATCCTAGGAATGTTGAAATAAGTGGGAGTAGAGACCCTGATGGGGAAGTTGAACTTTAAATAGACCTTCAATTAATTGTAAGTTACATACTGCCCACCCCAGCTGCCATGAGTGAGAAGGGGGGCTCCAGAGTTCAATCCTACAGAATAAAAGGCTAATACGCAAATCAACTGAACAGTGGAATGCCGGTCGCTATGACGTACACTGATCACCAGGGGGCAGACACTCAATGCAGGAGCTGCCCCCTGGTGGTCAGTGTGCTCCTATAGGGGGAGTGCCGCTCAGCCAGAAGCCGGGCTCACGGCTGGTGAGCGCAGTGGTGGTGGTGGGAGCCTCTCCTGCCTCTGTGGCAGCGCTAAGGATGTCTGACTGCCCACTGAGGCCCGCTCCCTGGGGAGAGCGGGCCTAAGCCGGCACTCAGACATCCCCCGAGGGCTCCTGGATTGCTAGAGGGCGCAGGCCGGGCTGAGGGACACCCCCCCCATGCATAAATTTCATGCACCAGGCCTCTAGTAAGATATAATAGGACATTCGATTTGACCCTGTTCCCCCACAAAAGAAGTAATTGTCAGGAAAACTACAATTTGTTAAGGTTTTGAGAAGGATAATCATTATTTATGATTATCTGTTTGTATATCTTCACAACGACCTCGTATCAAGGGAAACATATCAAATACTCTCCCTCCAAATACACTCTATCTATCTATCTATCTATCTATCTATCTATCTATCTATCTATCTATCTATCTCTGTCTATTGTATTGCACCCCCTAGGTCCAAGTCGAAGCATCTTGACAGAATATCCTTATGACTGGGTGCCGGAAACCGATCATTGTCTCACTAATAGAAAGATGTGGACAGGAAACCCGGAAGGCTGGTCAACAACCTTAATTGCTCTAATCCAGCCTTGGGCAAACTATGGCCGGCGGGCCGGATCCGGCTGTTCTATCCGGTTCTCTTGCTCTCCCCTCCCCCCTCCGCTCCTTTACTTTGAATTTATATTAGTTTACACAAACACTCCATCCATGCTTTTGTTCCGGCCCTCCGGTCCAGTTTAAGAACCCATTGTGGCCCTGGAGTCAAAAAGTTTGCCCACCCCTGCAATCACTCACTGTTTAGTTGAGACATTGTTAGATGAAGCAGCCTCCACCTCTGTTTGTCTTATGTAAATTTCTGTTATTGGAGTTTCCTGCCTAAAGGTTATGGGCGTACCCCATAGTCTCAATAAAAGGGAGAGCAAGGCCAGAGCAGTGTGTAGTCCTCCCACTAGAGGTGGGCTCCTGCCTGGCCCCTAATATTCCCAAATTAATACTTTTCTAGTCTCTTTCATTTGTGTGCGGCCTCCTGCAGAACCCGAACCCTGAACCTGAGCCCTGAACCACGCGGGACGTGAAAGGGGTTCCCACAACTGGGCAGCATTCTCCACAAGGTGGCACCCATGATTTGACTTAGCTTCTGTTTACCAAAAGTTCCTGCCACAGAACAAATAGAACTGGATTCATGCTTCACAATTTACATGGCTGATTTCAAATGCTAAAATGTCCTTTGTTCAATCACATTTTGGAAAAGATCATTTCTTTCCCTTTGGGGCTCCCCAACAGTACACTGAGTCATGGAGGAGGCCCCATAGGCTTCTTCCTGACACTGAAGTACCTGCCTTCTTGACAGAGTGACAGTTCTTTGAGAGCAAACTTAAGTCAGGCTTTTCCCTTTTATTTCACATTCCTGGTTCTTATTTCACATTCCTGGTCCAACATGTAGCAGGTGCTCAATAAATAGTGACCAAATGAATGTCAGACCTCTGGAACTCCTCTTGGTAGATTCCTTTAAGGGATCTTATCTGGATTCACATTCCCTTTCAGGAACAGGACACTTGGAGTATTGCCCTAACTACCCATTCATATTCCTATACCCAGCCACACCCCTGTTCTCACTTCCAGGATCTGGGCCCCCACTGAGAGAGCTCTTTGGTTTGGCTCATCCCAGGAGGAGACAGAGTCCCAAGGAAGACTGCGCTGCGTGAGAGCACAGAAGGTACCAGCTGCTCCCTGGGCAGTGTCAAGTCCCTATTGCATCTGTGGGAGGTCAGTTTGTGCTGGGACTTCCTTCAGGATGATGGAGATAGATGCTAGAGAGCTGCCCCTCTAGTACTGTCATGGCCCACAAAGTGGAGGACAAAAGAGGATTTAAGTCCAGCCCAAGTGTGATTAGGCGACACTTTTACCTGAGTTGGAATTCAGGAATTGGTCCGGACGATACTTCTGCCACACTGGCTGGGATGTCAGCGGACTGTTTTCATAATGCCCATCTCCACTGCGTGCAAAGGAAAGAATGAAAGGCCTCTGTCACACTCAGGGTCTTTCCTCTCAGCCAGCAAGTTATTCATCCAGCCAGTCAGTCACTCACTCAGTCCAGTTAGTCTTTACTTATCAGTTGGTCAGCCAGCCAGCCAGAATCACTGACTCCCACAACTAAGCAGGAAAGGGGGAGAGGTGGGTGGGGAGACTAATCTATTCCACATCTGATCGATAAGGGCCAGACACTGGTCATGAGGCTGGTGTGAAGACAACAGAGTCCAGGCCTCCTTCTAGTATGTTTCCCTGCAGCTAGGGTTTGGTGGGGACAGTATGTTGGGATGGTTAAGAGCCAGTCTCTGAAGTGAGACAGGCATGAATTCAGCTCCTGACTCCAGCACTTAGCAGCTTGGTAACCATGGGCAAGTTGCTTAACCTTTTTGATTCTGTTTTCACAGCCATGTAAAAGAGATTACATAGTAGTAAACATTTGTAAAGCTCTCAGAACGGAGTGAGGACCTGATGTGATGGGTGCACCCAGCCCCACCCCCGTGATGGGGTTCAAAGCCCTGCTCCAGGAAGGAGAAAAATCCTGGACCAGCGCCTGCAGCCTCTCTGGGTGCATGCCTCAGAGCAGTGACTCCTGATGTTTCCTCCTCTGACACAGGATGGGTGACACACACAGGTGTGACACCTGGGGTGAGGGTGGGCAGGCAAACTCCGGATGGTGTGAAATTCCTAGGTAGTTAGATAATTCCAATCCTTTCTCCTTCACCGCAAGTGAAAGCAGTGTAATTATAGGGGCACCCTATAAGAGAAAATCATTTGCAGCAATTTCCAGAAACAAATGACAAGTGACCTTCATGATGATGACACACACCAGCACCAGGAAATACCAGGGTCAAGAACTGTTGTTCAGAAACTGAGCCACCTTCACACATAGGAACCAGCATCACCCTCTACAGCCCCATCCCTCTGCTCTCCCATAAGCTGCTGGTGGCCCTGGGTGAGGGGTGAGGTCCCAACCCAGGAGCACCAGAAGTCAGGAAGGCAGATTTCAGCCTCAGATGTCTGAGTTCAAATTCCTGCTTTGCCATTCCCAGCTCTGTGACTTTGGGCAATTACTTATCTATTTGTACCTCAATTTCCTTATCTGTAGAATGGGAAATAAATAGTATCTCTTTCACGGGTTTGTTGTAATAATGAAATGAAATAATCATATTAAGTAGTTAGTATAGTAAATATTGGCCATTATAATGATGCTATTTGACAAGTCAAGAGAGGTCAGCTAATGTGAGTGGAAATCAGAGAAGTCAAAGCTCTGGGAATGATTACATTTCACAGGTTCTGAGGGAGAAAAGAGAATGGCAATGAATAGGGATCTTTAAATGTGAGTCAGGAAGAAATAGCATCTTTTAATGGGAACTGGCACCAGTGTGAGTCAGAAGCATCGGCAAGGAGGACTCAGCCTGGTTGGGGAGTGTGTGTGCAGCAAAAACACCGCTCTGCACCACTTCATATCACCTGCTCAGAGCTGACAGCCCCTCCCCGTCCTACCTGGAGAAGCCCATGAGGACCCAGTTGCCTGGGTGCTGGGTCACATCCCACCGCATCCCACCATTTTGGTAGAGAAACAGGGCGAAGGATCTGCTCCCATCTGTGGAGAGGATGGCCTGGTAGGTGTTAGTCTAAGGGTTGGATGGAGACAAACATGGAGATGCCTGTGAGAAATCTGGAGTGTCCTCCCTGATGTCCCATCATTTATCCCGCACCCCTGCCTCGATGCACACAATCTCTTTTCCTGGCCTACCTGGAGAAAAGGCATGGGCTTAACATGCTGACAAGTTTGGCAGTGTGTATTGCACCTCTCACCCGTGGTGTCAAGCACCTAGCACGGTAGATTTGCCTTCTTTCTGATTTCTTTCCAGGGAGGGTGATAAAAGGCTCTGGGTTAGGAACCAGTTGGGAGACAGTTTGTATAAGAAATGTAGAGGGCTGCCTGGGAAGGCACATGGGCATTTCTTTAAATTGTTGTCAGCTGAGCCCCAGGCGACTGGCAGAGCTGCATCTTGGTTACGCCCTCTCCAAAGAGGTGGGGGGTGTTATCAGTACTGACTTTTACCTTTGTCCAAGTGCCGGGAAGTGGGCTTTGAGGTGTAAATCCAGTCTTGCACCTAGCACCGGGGAATTTAGGGAATGAATAGGACCTGGGCCCATCCAAGCTCCTTTGATCCTAAGTTTTGGTGATACTTCCTGGTATTTGGGAGTATAAAATAAATGTGCTGTGTGGGCTCCGGGGTCGCTGCCTCTCCATCAGAGAGGATGGCGTCCCACCTGGCTCCCAGTTTTGTTTCTATCTTTCTATCTGGTCTCTTTCTTTCTTTTATTTCTTTTTTTTTTTTTAAATATATTTTTATTGATTTTTTTACAGAGAGGAAGGAAGAGTGATAGGTAGTCAGAAACATCGATGAGAGAGAAACATCGATCAGCTGCCTCCTGCACACCTCCCACTGGGGATGTGCCCGCAACCAAGTCACATGCCCTTGACCGGAATCGAACCTGGGACCTTCCAGTCCGCAGGCTGACGCTCTATCCACTGAGCCAAACCGGTTTTGGCTTCTTTCTTTTATTTCTTAATCCCCAGCTCCTCCACTCAGGAACCGGACCTGTTCCTTTTCCGTGCTGGACGCGGAAAAGAGAGAACACCTCTATATTTGGCGCCCCGGAACAGGGACTGAGTACGGAGGCAAGAAGCGAGGGGGTCACTCCTAGAAGTGTGCGCACCACTGATTAAAGGAATAAGGTAAGAAGAGGAGTGGATTGTTGTGAATTGAAATGAATTAGCTAGGTGTAAAATATGGGTAATCCTCAAATGTTAAAACTATGCTCAAAGCTCAAAGATGCTCTGTTAAGCGTAGTCAGATTCTTGATTTCTTTCTTAAGTTTTGTTGATGAATCGTGGGAAAAGGTCAGAAAGCAGTTGCGTGACCGATACTCAACAGAAGGTCCAGAGAAAATTCCTGTTCCTACTTTAATTCTTGATTCAGCACAGGAGAGTTTAAGAATGTCTAAGCCGAATGTGGCCACGGCCTTTCATTTTGTTGGAGGCTCAAACTACTTGTATTAGTAGAAAGGATTAAAGGAATTTCTCAGCAACTGCCAATAATTCTTTATCTTAAAAAAAAAACTTTTTCTTTCCTTAAAAAATAGAAATAAATAAAAATTGAAAAAAATAAATAAAATAAAAACAGTAGACGCCAGACCATCACTGAATTTTCCCCCCAAAGAAAGGAGGTGGGGGAAGGGAGACACGTGGCAATCCAATATGGACGCCACTCCCCGAGAAAGCCATTTTAAAAGGCCTCATCTTCGACATTTTTTTTTCCAACTAGTGACTTAAAGCTTCTACAAATTCATAAATGCATCGGGGATTTCTATGCACATGTAAAGGGAAAGGCCAGTTTAAAGACACAGTGCGCCCAACTGTCCAGTATTTGGACATTTTAGATAGAGTTTTTGAGCTGAGCTTAACCTTTTACTGTGTACAGAATAAAAACCTGAGACTGTTTTTAGCCTAAGAAAGATGGCGGATGTGAACCGAGAAAAAATACAGGCTAGCTTCCCAAGGCAATCTAAAGTAGCTCTTTTAAAATTTCCCGCCCAGAGGCATGTAACCAGCAGGAAGTAGATAGCAAGTTTACATGTGAATAGCTACCGGTTTGCTTCTTGACTTCCCCAGCAGGAAAACTGTGACCATTTTGAAAGTTAGCTGCTGGACCAGGCCTATCGGTTGGAAACTTAAAAGAACTTGGAAATTTACTAAATCAAATGATAAAAACTTAGATATAAATGTACTGAAATGATATAATACTGAAATGTTGAACTGAGTATGCCTAGTATGAAGTCTAGAGGATAGAAGTTAATCTATTAATTGAATATGCCTTATATTTCATTTGAAATGTATCCTTTAAAATATGTAAAAGTATTATTGATTTGAGAAATGCTAAGTATTTAATTTGCTACCTAAAATTTGAAGCTCTGAAAGTTTAAGGTCTCTTTTCTCGCCATGAAAAGGTTTTAAAGCTAACGCCCTTTGTTAATGGAGGAAGGGGTAGACGCCCTTCCCCCAGAAAAAACAGGTAGACCAGTTCCCGCCAGCAGCCATCTTTAAAGAATGTTAATTTGCATTTAAAGGCTACAGGTTTGCTAGCCACCCTTCCCTGAAAAGGTCAAGCGGCTAGGCCAAAAAACCTGTTTTGGTAGCCTAAAAGTTTTTCCTTTAGTGGCAAACTCTTAAATAAAAAGTGGCTCCTTTGAAATCAGCTTTCTGCCAGTAGCCATTCTTTAAAGGACGTTTTACATTTGAATACCTACAAGTTTGCTTCTCAATTGCCCCGGGCAGAAAAAACATGGTCCGTTTAACGTTAATTATTGGATTTTGAAATATATTCTTAAAAGTATAAAGGGTTATAAATAAAGAACTAAATATTTGACTTGCCAGCTCTAAAATTTCAAGGTTCAAATTAAATTGGGAGAAATTATATAAATGTGGTAATTAAATGCCTAAAATATAAAAATGTGTTTTTGAGAAAATAAAATACTGTTTTCTCTGATAATTAGGAATTCAAAAAATATTACTTATTGATCTGATTTTAAAAAGAGGATTAATTCTGTGATTCAGTATAGATTTGATATTCTTTAAGATAATTTAAGTATATAATCTTTAAAACATATATAAAAATATATATATTTGATCTTTCCAAGTATATTTCAAGGTTTTGAGAGTAACTTTTGGACATTTCATGGGCCCTGAAATGTTTTTCAAAAGTCTGTTCTCTCTTAAAAGAAATATTTTTAAATTTAACCGATCCAATATACTTGAAATCACATGGAAAGCTTTATCAAATAAAAATTAAGTAATATATTTTATATATATATTAAATGTTATGAAGGTTTTCGCCTCTAAGAAGAGCAAAATCAATATATTTCTTAAATATAACCAAAAATTTCAACAGCAGTAGAATTTCAAGAAAGACAAAAGTTACAAGCAGCCTGCATTTTGAATGGGCTGGGGTAGAACAGTGTTTATGCTTTTGGATCAGACCAATAAGTATCAGACCTATAATTTTTACTGAATAAGTTTCTTTGCTTTTTAATTAAAGATACCTACTTAAGTTAACTTATAAATTAACTTTTATATTATAATCAATTAAGTTACATAAGAAGCCAATGTTTTTATAAGTAATTAAATCCAAGTAAAATTTAAGAACAGATTAGAAGCCACCATTTACTGCCTGACTGGTAACCGCCTGCATTCTTAATTAAGCTAGAGGCGGGGCAACATTTTCGGCTTGTGAATCAGACGTAAATTTGCTTTATTTTTAAATGAAGATACCTACTTTAATTACTTAAATAAATTAGCTTATTAAATTATAATCAAGGTTTTCAGCTAAATGAAGAGCTAATAATTTTGTAAACAATTCTAATAAAGACCAGAAACAGCTAGTGAGATTTCTGTTTGTCTGCAATGTGATTTTGATTGTATTTTAAAAGAACTGATTAGAGAGCCGCCATGTTGGCCACATGGCTTGCCGCTCACATGGCTTGCCGCTCGCCATCTTGAAATAACAAAGGCCAACCCATTTCCTTTAAATAAGCCAATGTCTTTGTAAGCAATTTAAATGTCTTTTAAGAAAGTTACTGAAGGCTTCCCATAATCCCTCTCTATATGCAAATAAGCCTAAGAGGATACTTTAAAAATATAATTTTAATAAAAAGGAGAAATTTTAAATTTTTGAGTTCTCTTACACTAATATTTACAGGGTAAACTAAGATTGTTATTAAAATATTAAATCTGATGTGTACCAGTGGTCACCATAACCTTAAGAGAAAGTGTTTCATGTGACATGGCCTAGCAATAGAAGGTTGTATGTTGTAAAAAAGAAAAACAAAGATTCTTAAGTAAAACTCTCTATAACAGGGATCCTCAAATTACGGCCCGCGGGCCACATGTGGCCTGCCGAGGACATTTATCCAGCCTGCCCGGTGCTAGGAATTTGTTCATAGTTTTTTTTAAACTATAGTCTGGCCCTCCAACGGTCTGAGGGACAGTGAACTGGCTCCCTGTTTAAAAAGTTTGAGGACCCCTGCTCTATAATTTGGAAATTATTCCAGAAATAAAGAGATTTCCTTCAAAAGTCGTAAGGATTGTAATTGAAAGCCTATATATTTTGGCCTCTTAAACTAAAGTAAATAATTTGTGTGTTTTTCTCTCTGATAAGTTTTATGTAAAATTAAAGATTAATAGCAGAAATTTAATGTCATTTATTGTCCATAATCTAGGACAAGTGAAGTTAAAAAATAAGCTTTATTTCAGATTAATTTAAATTGGCTAATTGAAATAAGTGAATATTCATAAAACTTAATTGTACTGCACAAAAAAACTGTTCCTGAAATATTAACAAAAATTTTTATTGATGGTTCATCTCATAGTAAAAATTGCTAAACATGCTATGAATCCAAAGCAGTCATATTTCTGTGCAGAAATTAAAAATAAAAGGTTATCAAGACTGCATTAAAAATTTTACAAAAGCCTCATAATAATAAAAAAGATTAATAGAATAACCTGTAAGAAAGAAATATTCTGTAAGTAAATTACATCAAGCCTTAATTGCTTTAAAATTTTACTCTAAAATTATTTTTCATTTATAATGCTGATAACAAGACATCCATAAAATCTTATTGCATCAGAATAAGCCAAAGAAAATCGTCTGGACAAAAATCAAAAGGATCCCAAGTCTAATTTATAGAAAAGATTTCTTTATTAACCTTAAGTCGAGAATATGTTTGTATATTTCCAGAAAAGTCCATATGGATTCCTGCAACAACAGATCCCAGAGAGGACCTAATAGGACTGTTCAAGCCACAGAATAAGTAGTGGCCCCCAAGAACAGAGGAAAAACAGTCCAGAAATAAAGACACCTTGCCATGCTAGTAGTTAGCAGCTGTACATTGCTGCAGGTTGCCCAGGACCAAGGGCAAAGGAAAGTCGGTGTGCTCACTTCCAGACCATGTGTGAATACCCTTCTGCATAGAAGTCAAAATGTTTGATGTTTTGTGTTCTACCAGGACCCCTGACTTGGGGGGATTGCCTTATTTCTAACACAGGGAATGGTATTAACTGCCACACTTAAAAGAGATGTTATACCTCAGGCATTAACCATTTTTACAGATGGATCCAGTTCTGGAAAGGCTGGATCTACTGCAGCAGGGGAGCAAAGGTCCTTCAAACCTCTTATATTTCAGTAGAAATACAAGCTCTTATTTATGCCTTAACAGATTTTGCTACGGAGCCCATCAACCTATAGTGATAGTACTTATGTGGTAAGTATGGCAAAATTATTGAAACAGTTACTATAAGGCACACTATTCAGAGGAACTTTTTCATTTAATTTTCAGCCTTCAAAATGTTATTTGAGAATGACAATTTCCATGTTTTATTAGAAGCAATGTCTTCAGTGTGTTATCCACCTCCCTGTGTCAACTTTAGGGGTAAATACCCCAGGACTTAAACCTAATCAAATCTGGCAAAATGAATATCACTCAATAGTGGAAAGAGCCAATCATACTCTTAAAATCAATTACTAAAACAAAAAGGGGGAGACGGATGTTATGTCACCTCAAAACAAACTCAGTCATGCTCTTTATACTTTAAAATTTTTGAATTGTGATGCAGAGGATTGTACAGCAGCCGAAAGCCATCAGCGAAAGCCATCAGGCCTCCTGTACAATAGCCTCCACTGAGTTAGCTAAGTGGAAGGAAGCACAAACCAGACAAGAGTTTTATTAGATTCAGTAATAATGTGGGGAAGAGGTTGTGTTTTATATCTTTCCAGAAGGAGCAGCACATCCAATTTGGGTGCCAGAGCGTTACGTGTGTCACCACAATGGACCCAGACAAGCTCCTGTGTCCCTTCACTCAAAAGGACTAAGTACTGCCCCCATGACAGCAAAGCAGAAGAAGAAAACTGAAAGCTATGCAAGGGACTGAGGTGCCAATATAGGGTCATCTGAAGAAGTTAACGACTGAAGCGCAACAGGTTGTGGAAAAGCAAAAAGTTGAAGCTACTTCTTCAACCATGTTCCTGCCTATGCTAGCATCTGTTAGCTGCCAGTCTTCTGCAAAGCCTTGCGGAGCCAAGTCCAAGGACTCTGAGTGAATATACACCAGCAGCAAGAGACTTTCTTTCATTTAATAGCAAAAAATGTTAACATGTCCATAGTTTTGATTTCTCTCATTGTTGTTTGGCTTTAGCATTGTTTTGTTATTATTTTATAGCCAGACTTTTGCTCTTGACGTTCAAGTTTTGCAAATGATAACATGTATGTAGTTTAGTTTTTGCATTGGCATTGTTTGTAATTGTTTTAATAATAGATCTTTATTCTTAATGTTTAAATTTTACTTTTATTATAGTAGCTTAAAAACAAAAAAAGGGTGAGATGTAGAGGGCTGCCTGGGAAGGCACATGGGCATTTCTTTAAATTGTTGTCAGCTGAGCCCCAGGCGACTGGCAGAGCCGTGTCTCGGTTACGCCCTCCCCAAAGAGGTGGGGGGTGTTATCAGTACTGACTTTTACCTTTGCCGGGAAGTGGGCTTTGAGGTGTAAATCCAGTCTTGCACCTAGCACCGGGGAATTTAGGGAATGAATAGGACCTGGGCCCATCCAAGCTCCTTTGATCCTAAGTTTTGGTGATACTTCCTGGTATTTGGGGGTATAAAATAAATGTGCTGTGTGGGCTCCGGGGTCCCTGCCTTTCCATCAGAGAGGATGGCGTCCCACCTGGCTCCCAGTTTTGTTTCTATCTTTCTATCTGGTCTCTTTCTTTCTTTTATTTCTTAATCCCCAGCTCCTCCACTCAGGAACCGGACCTGTTCCTTTTCCGTGCTGGACGCGGAAAAGAGAGAACACCTCTATAAAGAAAGAATCAGAAACCCGAGAGATTAGCCAAGACACCAGAGAGCTGGGAGAGGCCCATGTAGGTTCCTCGGGGGATATTTAAGGACATTGTCCAAATGTCTCCTCAACCTGAATAGTGGGGAGGACCACAGCAGGTGAGACGGGAGGTTCTCTAAAGGCGAATGCCAAGCACTATGCTTGTACAAAGTAGGTAATCAATGAACTTGTTGAACCAACGAAGAGACACGTGACTTTAGAACAGCCACAAGGGAGGACTTCTGACTGTAGGAGCTGTGAGTCCCAAGAGGGAAGACCAGGGAGACTGTGTAGTGTGCCCATTTCCACTGGAAGGCACTACAGTTGAGAGCCAGCATTTGAAGTTAGGAAAACCTCAGTTCCAGGCCTGAAATTGTCATTTGCTAGCGAGGTGACCTTGAGCAAGTGGCTTAACCTCTCTAACCATCTTTCTCATCTCTAAAATGTGGATAATATTATCAGGTTGAACCATGTAAAATTGCCAATAGCCAGCCATTTGACTTACAAAAATTCCGTTTCCTAAACTTCAACCTCCTAGTACCCAGTGCTCTGGGCTGCTGAGGTCGTGAACGTAAGGGGTTGGGGCAGCCTGGTGCATGGTGAGTGCTCAGCATCGGGGTGGGGGCAGGAGTGCTATAATCAGCAATCTGGCCTGGAGTCAGAGAGGGTTTTAGAAGGTTGGCCTCTGCCTAGGATTCTAGGAAGTCTGACTTCCAGGTGGTTCTCAGGGAGCTGTCCATGGGTCACTCACCCCGGAGGTCCACTGGGCAGGATAGGCAGGGGCATTGATCCATGTGACCTTTAGGGTCCACCTGGCTTTGTAGTTCCAGGTGTTTGTAAAGTTTTCAATCCAAGACTCCACCTGCTGGACTACAGGTGGTTTGTTGTCATCATAGAGAGTCTCATATTCCTAGGAAAGGAAGGCAGTTAAGGACCAGGAAATGAGGGTCCCAGCTCAACACCCCTGAGGGACCCCACTTTCTGCATGGTAATCCTGATCACTTTAGTCTAGCCACGTCTGACATCCTTCCCTCTCCCAGACCTACATTTTCAGTCTGTTCCTTGGATCTCAAGATTAATTCAAATTCAGTAGCAGGGAGGCCTAGGGTGTATGTAGTGGAGAGTCAAGGCCCAGAAACCCAAGTCTTCTGGACTTGAACTCATGCATCTCTTAGCACAAAATGGCTTGGACAGCAGAGCCACCTCTGCCCATTTGAACTTTCCCATGTCCCACCAAGACTCCTTGAGGACAGGCATGTGTTTCTTCGTCTTTCGACCTTCTATAGTACCTTGTCCATGGCAGGGGCACAGTCCACATTTGCCTGCAGGAGCTTTCATTATGCGCTCCCACTGACTGGAATCGTTAACCCAATCCAGGAGCACACGCAGAGGTCCAGCTTGACTCAGGCTTATTAGGAAAGACCCCCTACAACCTTATTCTAAACTGAAACTCTGGATTGCCAACCCCCATCCCTGTCACCTGCAAGTCTTCTCATGGTTGTGTCAGGGTATTCCTGAGTTTATGTAATAGTCCTAATCTGCTTCCTCCCACCCTCATATTTAAGCATCAGTCCCTGTCCACACTGAGCCTGGCTCTAGCAGCAGTAACACATTCACCTCCCTGCACTGCCCTTTGTCTCCCCTTATTGGTTTCTGGAGGATCCTGAATGCCAGACTTTGAAAGGCCCACCTGGTAAAATATGGTCCCCTGGCTGCTGGAGAAATCAGCATCATCCCAGAATGGAGCCACCACAGCCAGACGGTCCCTGCCTGTGAAGCCTCCATGAGGAGGGTGGGGGTGGGAGAAAATCTGGTACTCTGACTCCGGGAAAATGATCTGACCATTATCTGTGAACTGAGCACAAAGGTTCTTTCAGTTAACATTCAGAGCAGCCTTGGGACAGCTCCTCAGAAGTGTGACCCCCAAAGGCCTCTCTGAGTAGAGCTTTAGAGGTGTCAACAACCTCTGGAAGGTCATGTCATCCATCTCCCTGCCTACCGGGAGAGCCCCTTTACTTAATTCTCACACAAATAGTCTACCCGCAGGACATTCTTCTAGTCCTAAGTCCTTCCTAAGGTGGTAAGTTTTGTCCTGCTTAGCATCAGTCCCTGTCTATGGGCTAGCCTGTCACAGAGCAGACCCTTCTGGGTAAATCCCTGAGGTTCCATCCTGAAGCTGGTGTCCCATCAGATGGGGTTAAAAGGACCGAAACCCTCACCCCATCACTGAGTCACACACTGTGTTCTGACTCAGTCTCCCTCACTGAGAGCCACAGGGGCCATGACTGTCTTTCCAACTCTCCTCCAGGACTCATGGGTACCTGGACCAGGGAACTGGGAAATAATTACAGAAAATGTAAAATGCCTCAGTTGTTTCCCAAGTGGAGCTTCCTGCTCATATAATGGCCCTGTAAAAAACAGAAGAAAGCTTATTGGGCCCTGGGATCTCTTTACTGAGATAGACACTTTTATTTATGTGGGAAGGCAAGCCTTGCCTAGATTCATGTCTCTCTTGGCTAACACTCTGATAGTAAGATTGTGAATGCAAACTAAGCCAGAGGCAGGAATACAGTAGGAGCCTAACAGTGTTGCTTTCATTCTCCCTTCTTTTCCATCAGGATCACAGTCACAGTCACTGGGCCATCTCGGAGCCCTGGAGAGGGAAGCAGGGCCTTGGGAACACAGGTCACAGATCCTGCCATTTGGGCTGCAGCCTGGGACTCACGTAGAGGAAATTTCGGAGAGTGGAGCCAAGAGGGAAGCCAATCTGGGGCTTGAAGAGTGGCGAGGTGAAGTCCACCCTCCTCCTCACAAACTCCTGGTCTTGAACATGTAGGCCATAGGGGAAGAGGGAAACACCTGGGACAGAACAAAGAAGAGCAGGAAGTTCTCTCGGACTGACTGGGATCCCCAGCTGATCCTCTACCCTGTCCTTGGTTCCCTGACAGGGAGTCATCAAATCCTCCCTTCTCCCCCTTTCCACTTGCATTTAACCCATCTCCTCATTTTTCCACTTTAACTCGTACTATCATCCTTCCCCAATTTGGAAAAATCAGGTCCTGCTGTCAGCATACCAGCACATTATTCTGCATTTGTTATGGCACTCATAATTCTTTTAAGGGTGAAAAGACAAAACTCCTCCAAGGCAGTGAAGAGGAGTAATTGAAAGACCATTTCATAGACTGAGACTTGTTTCCTAAGATGGTATTTCTCTAGATAAACTTGAAGACCCCCTAGAATTTGTCCTAGAACTCCTTAGAGGTTCTTGGGTAGTTTGAGAAACTTTGTCCTAAACATTTCTCAAATGGGTCTCCTTCTTTCCATACTCACTCAGTCTTGCTTAGAATACACAGCAGTCTCTACACTGCTCTCCTGGCCTCCTGCAAATTCATCCTCCATCCCAGCCAACATCCATAAATGCAAATCTAGCTACCTCCTCCCTGGACCCTGTTATATACAAGCTTCCCTTACATCACAGCCTCACTTTTCAACACTCTTCACCTTACTTCCAGCAATCCCAAATGTTTTGGGAATCTCCTCCCCTTGCTATATTGAGACTACTTCTCATGTCTACATCTTTGTTCCAATGTCTTCCTGCTGGCTTGGAGTGTTTCTTCTTCCCCAGTTCCTATTAATTCTTTGTAGAAACCTCCTCTTCACCTTGAAACGCCCCCTCCCCCCCCCCCCTCCAAACACATTCCTTAGGGGCCTTTCATTGCGAGTGCCTAATACCCTGGGATTATTCCTCAATTGCACCTACTGAGGCAGCATATTTGTCTCTTGCTGAACAGCACCTTGATCATTTTTGTCTTCACTACCTACCACAGTGCCATGTGCAAAGCCAACCCTTGGCACCTAACTCTGATGCTGTCTCATTGTCCCTCATGAGGCCCTTCTGACATGAAAGAGCAGTCTGTGAGCAAGCAGGCTGAGACTAAGCATTCAGTGACATCACCATTTAAAGGAGATATGGGGAGTAGCTCGACTTCCCATGGCCCAGAAGGGGCAGTGGAGATATCCACAGAAATAACCACAAGGGCCCTTATTGGTAGATCCAGTCCATCTGCCACAACTACAAGCTCCACATCTAGCTCAATCCTCTCCATCCCAGGGTCGAAAGGTCCCAGATCTATGGCATAACTCACCTTTCTCAGGCTTCATAAGGACTGGGGTAGTTGTTGGGCGTGTGCTGGGAGTTGAGGTTGTAAGGCTCTGGATAGTTGTTGAGAGTAGTGATGTTGCTGTGCTTTTCTGACTGTCTGTCATCAGTGAAGTTGTGATTGTTCCTGGCATGCAGGAAGAGAAGACTGGAGTGGGTCTTACAGTCAGACAGTAGCAGAGTCAAAAAAAAAGTCACAGACTTTAGGAGCTGGAAGAGACAACTAGAAACCACCTTGTCTCTCTTCTGGTCATACTCAAACCATTCTCTGCAGATAAGCAGTTGTCTGCTAGGGCAGAGGGGATTGTCACCCACCACACCCCCATTCACTTTACCCTCCTGTGGACCTGACCTCAATCCTAGACTGGTAATGTTAACTCACCATTTTCTCTCAAGTGCTCCTCTAGGCCAAATTGAGCCAATGCAGCCACTGTAAGAGACTGAGAAACTTTAGTCTCCACCTACCTGATGTCTCAGTCTTCACAGTTGAACTTGAGAATGCTGTGGATGGTGGGAAAGTACTGGTACCAGACAAAGGTGTGGGATGACCTGTGAATATGGTGGTGGAGCTCCAGGTGACTGCAGGGTCAGGGGCTGATTGAGAGAATGAAGAATTACCGGTTGAAGTATAGAAACTGAATATGGTCTGAATTTTGTACACATTACTAGAAGAAATAGAATCAAAGAAAGTAGAGCCTATCGATGGCTGTGGTATAGGCAATGTACTCGTAGAATACTTAGGTGCTGAAGAAGTATCAGGAGTGGTCTTGATTGAAGGGTAGGTTATATAGGTGGAGATGAAAAAATCAGTGTGGAAAAGAAAATGTCAGTGTGGATCCAGCTACGCTATTACAACTATTTGTAGAACTCATATATGTTGGCCTTGTAGTAGGTTTGGTAGTAGAGGCTACCCTTTAAAACATTACAGGATGCTCAGGGGTGGAGGTGCTTGACTTGCTTACTGAGGCTGTTGGGACTTGCATGATATTTCTCAGGGAGTTACTGACAGAAACTACAGTGGGAATGACCTATGTAGTCATGATTTCATGAATGACTGAGCTTGAGGGTGTTGCCAGAACTTGTCCACTTGTGGACAAGGTAGTGAAAGGAGAAAGAGAGGTGACAGGAGTAGAAGTTAAGGCTATAGACAATGACATTGGCTCTGATTTTCCTACAGTGGTTTCTGCTAAGGAAGGTATTGTCATAATTTTTGATGTCAGAAGAGTGTGGCTGACACAGGAAGAAACTGAAGTGATGTTTCACTTAAAGGAGATGTTGCCTCAAAAACAAATACTGCAGGATTGTGCCTGATTGGTAAGAATAAGAAAAGTGATGAGTTAATTGCTATAATGATGCAGGTTGATGAGAGTCTGGGAAACTCGGTGCTCTCTGTCCTGTGGTTCTGAAGAAAGTTGATGTTTCCTGGGTAGAGGTGCTGGAATACAGTGCTATTGGTTGTCTATTTAAGTTGTAACAAACAACAAATCAGGTGACTGAAATAGAAGCAGTAGTAATAGAGAGAAATGTCCTTGTTTTCAATACAGTGGAGTCTGTTGAGGTTGGAGCTGGCATCATTTTTTTCAAGGTGAGAAATGGGGCATGACAATACAAGGAGCTGAACTGGTTGTCTCACCTGAATGGGACGTATTCTGAGGTAGAGCTGATGTAGGAATATTTCTACTTGGTGAAGGTGAAAGGGTTGATATGCTCATTTCTGTGATGGTGCTGGCTTGTGGTTGTTTGGTGGTGTCAGTGCTCTCAGTGTGGTCGCTCTGTGGAGATGCTGATGTTTCCTGAGTTGAGGGGCTCAAAGAGGGCGCTGCTGTTTGCCCACCTACTTCAGTAGTCTGTGGGGATTCTGAGGTGACTCCTGTAGAAGTTGTAGTTACAGAGGCTGCCATGTCCTTCGTTGTTCCCACAGTGGTGTCTGGCGAGCTTGGTGCTGGCACGGTTCCTGAGGTTGTCAGAGGTGTGCTGCTGACGCTAGAATCGGATGAAGTTGTTGTCTCACCTGAATGGGATGTTGTCTGAGGAACACCTGGAGTCAAAATACTGCCACTTGGAGAAGATGAAGGAGTTGATGTGCTCATTTCTGTGATGGTGCTGGCGGGTGGTTGCTTAGTGGTGTCAGTGCTCTCAGTGTGGTCGCTCTGTGGAGATGCTGATGTTTCCTGAGTTGAGGGGCTCAAAGAGGGCGCTGCTGTTTGTCCACCTACTTCAGTTGTCTGTGGAGATTCTGAGGTGACTCCTGTAGAAGTTGTAGTTACAGAGGCTGCCATGTCCTTCGTTGTTCCCACAGTGGTGTCTGGCGAGCTTGGTGCTGGCACGGTTCCTGAGGTTGTCAGAGGTGTGCTGCTGACGCTAGAATCAGATGAAGTTGTTGTCTCACCTGAATGGGATGTTGTCTGAGGAACACCTGAAGTCAAAATACTGCCACTTGGAGAAGATGAAGGAGTTGATGTGCTCATTTCTGTGATGGTGCTGGCTTGTGGTTGTTTGGTGGTGTCAGTGCTCTCAGTGTGGTCGCTCTGTGGAGATGCTGATGTTTCCTGAGTTGAGGGGCTCAAAGAGGGCGCTGCTGTTTGTCCACCTACTTCAGTTGTCTGTGGAGATTCTGAGGTGACTCCTGTAGAAGTTGTAGTTACAGAGGCTGCCATGTCCTTCGTTGTTCCCACAGTGGTGTCTGGCGAGCTTGGTGCTGGCACGGTTCCTGAGGTTGTCAGAGGTGTGCTGCTGACACTAGAATCGGATGAAGTTGTTGTCTCACCTGAATGGGATGTTGTCTGAGGAAAACCTGAAGTCAAAATACTGCCACTTGGAGAAGATGAAGGAGTTGATGTGCTCATTTCTGTGATGGTGCTGGCGGGTGGTTGCTTAGTGGTGTCAGTGCTCTCAGTGTGGTCGCTCTGTGGAGATGCTGATGTTTTCTGAGTTGAGGGGCTCAAAGAGGGTGCTGCTGTTTGTCCACCTACTTCAGTTGTCTGTGGAGATTCTGAGGTGATTTCAGTAGAAGTTGTAGTTACAGAGGCTGCCATGTCCTTCGTTGTTCCCACAGTGGTGTCTGGCGAGCTTGGTGCTGGCACGGTTCCTGAGGTTGTCAGAGGTGTGCTGCTGACGCTAGAATCGGATGAAGTTGTTGTCTCACCTGAATGGGATGTTGTCTGAGGAACACCTGAAGTCAAAATACTGCCACTTGGAGAAGATGAAGGAGTTGATGTGCTCATTTCTGTGATGGTGCTGGCGGGTGGTTGCTTAGTGGTGTCAGTGCTCTCAGTGTGGTCACTCTGTGGAGATGCTGATGTTTCCTGAGTTGAGGGGCTCAAAGAGGGCGCTGCTGTTTGTCCACCTACTTCAGTTGTCTGTGGAGATTCTGAGGTGACTCCTGTAGAAGTTGTAGTTACAGAGGCTGCCATGTCCTTCGTTGTTCCCACAGTGGTGTCTGGCGAGCTTGGTGCTGGCACGGTTCCTGAGGTTGTCAGAGGTGTGCTGCTGACGCTAGAATCAGATGAAGTTGTTGTCTCACCTGAATGGGATGTTGTCTGAGGAACACCTGAAGTCAAAATACTGCCACTTGGAGAAGATGAAGGAGTTGATGTGCTCATGTCTGTGATGGTGCTGGCTTGTGGTTGTTTGGTGGTGTCAGTGCTCTCAGTGTGGTCGCTCTGTGGAGATGCTGATGTTTCCTGAGTTGAGGGGCTCAAAGAGGGCGCTGCTGTTTGTCCACCTACTTCAGTTGTCTGTGGAGATTCTGAGGTGACTCCTGTAGAAGTTGTAGTTACAGAGGCTGCCATGTCCTTCGTTGTTCCCACAGTGGTGTCTGGCGAGCTTGGTGCTGGCACGGTTCCTGAGGTTGTCAGAGGTGTGCTGCTGACGCTAGAATCAGATGAAGTTGTTGTCTCACCTGAATGGGATGTTGTCTGAGGAACACCTGGAGTCAAAATACTGCCACTTGGAGAAGATGAAGGAGTTGATGTGCTCATTTCTGTGATGGTGCTGGCGGGTGGTTGCTTAGTGGTGTCAGTGCTCTCAGTGTGGTCGCTCTGTGGAGATGCTGATGTTTTCTGAGTTGAGGGGCTCAAAGAGGGTGCTGCTGTTTGTCCACCTACTTCAGTTGTCTGTGGAGATTCTGAGGTGATTTCAGTAGAAGTTGTAGTTACAGAGGCTGCCATGTCCTTCGTTGTTCCCACAGTGGTGTCTGGCGAGCTTGGTGCTGGCACGGTTCCTGAGGTTGTCAGAGGTGTGCTGCTGACGCTAGAATCAGATGAAGTTGTTGTCTCACCTGAATGGGATGTTGTCTGAGGAACACCTGGAGTCAAAATACTGCCACTTGGAGAAGATGAAGGAGTTGATGTGCTCATTTCTGTGATGGTGCTGGCGGGTGGTTGCTTAGTGGTGTCAGTGCTCTCAGTGTGGTCGCTCTGTGGAGATGCTGATGTTTCCTGAGTTGAGGGGCTCAAAGAGGGCGCTGCTGTTTGTCCACCTACTTCAGTTGTCTGTGGAGATTCTGAGGTGACTCCTGTAGAAGTTGTAGTTACAGAGGCTGCCATGTCCTTCGTTGTTCCCACAGTGGTGTCTGGCGAGCTTGGTGCTGGCACGGTTCCTGAGGTTGTCAGAGGTGTGCTGCTGACGCTAGAATCAGATGAAGTTGTTGTCTCACCTGAATGGGATGTTGTCTGAGGAACACCTGAAGTCAAAATACTGCCACTTGGAGAAGATGAAGGAGTTGATGTGCTCATTTCTGTGATGGTGCTGGCTTGTGGTTGTTTGGTGGTGTCAGTGCTCTCAGTGTGGTCGCTCTGTGGAGATGCTGATGTTTCCTGAGTTGAGGGGCTCAAAGAGGGCGCTGCTGTTTGTCCACCTACTTCAGTTATCTGTGGAGATTCTGAGGTGATTTCAGTAGAAGTTGTAGTTACAGAGGCTGCCATGTCCTGCGTTGTTCCCACAGTGGTGTCTGGCGAGCTTGGTGCTGGCACGGTTCCTGAGGTTGTCAGAGGTGTGCTGCTGACACTAGAATCGGATGAAGTTGTTGTCTCACCTGAATGGGATGTTGTCTGAGGAAAACCTGAAGTCAAAATACTGCCACTTGGAGAAGATGAAGGAGTTGATGTGCTCATTTCTGTGATGGTGCTGGCGGGTGGTTGCTTAGTGGTGTCAGTGCTCTCAGTGTGGTCGCTCTGTGGAGATGCTGATGTTTTCTGAGTTGAGGGGCTCAAAGAGGGCGCTGCTGTTTGTCCACCTACTTCAGTTGTCTGTGGAGATTCTGAGGTGACTCCTGTAGAAGTTGTAGTTACAGAGGCTGCCATCTCCTGCGTTGTTCCCACAGTGGTGTCTGGCGAGCTTGGTGCTGGCACGGTTCCTGAAGTTGTCAGAGGTGTGCTGCTGACGCTAGAATCAGATGAAGTTGTTGTCTCACCTGAATGGGATGTTGTCTGAGGAACACCTGAAGTCAAAATACTGCCACTTGGAGAAGATGAAGGAGTTGATGTGCTCATTTCTGTGATGGTGCTGGCTTGTGGTTGTTTGGTGGTGTCAGTGCTCTCAGTGTGGTCGCTCTGTGGAGATGCTGATGTTTCCTGAGTTGAGGGGCTCAAAGAGGGCGCTGCTGTTTGTCCACCTACTTCAGTTGTCTGTGGAGATTCTGAGGTGATTTCAGTAGAAGTTGTAGTTACAGCGGCTGCTATGTCCTTCGTTGTTCCCACAGTGGTGTATGGCGAGCTTGGTGCTGGCACGGTTCCTGAGGTTGTCAGAGGTGTGCTGCTGACGCTAGAATCGGATGAAGTTGTTGTCTCACCTGAATGGGATGTTGTCTGAGGAACACCTGAAGTCAAAATACTGCCACTTGGAGAAGATGAAGGAGTTGATGTGCTCATTTCTGTGATGGTGCTGGCGGGTGGTTGCTTAGTGGTGTCAGTGCTCTCAGTGTGGTCGCTCTGTGGAGATGCTGATGTTTTCTGAGTTGAGGGGCTCAAAGAGGGTGCTGCTGTTTGTCCACCTACTTCAGTTGTCTGTGGAGATTCTGAGGTGATTTCAGTAGAAGTTGTAGTTACAGAGGCTGCCATGTCCTTCGTTGTTCCCACAGTGGTGTCTGGCGAGCTTGGTGCTGGCACGGTTCCTGAGGTTGTCAGAGGTGTGCTGCTGACGCTAGAATCGGATGAAGTTGTTGTCTCACCTGAATGGGATGTTGTCTGAGGAACACCTGAAGTCAAAATACTGCCACTTGGAGAAGATGAAGGAGTTGATGTGCTCATTTCTGTGATGGTGCTGGCGGGTGGTTGCTTAGTGGTGTCAGTGCTCTCAGTGTGGTCACTCTGTGGAGATGCTGATGTTTCCTGAGTTGAGGGGCTCAAAGAGGGCGCTGCTGTTTGTCCACCTACTTCAGTTGTCTGTGGAGATTCTGAGGTGACTCCTGTAGAAGTTGTAGTTACAGAGGCTGCCATGTCCTTCGTTGTTCCCACAGTGGTGTCTGGCGAGCTTGGTGCTGGCACGGTTCCTGAGGTTGTCAGAGGTGTGCTGCTGACGCTAGAATCAGATGAAGTTGTTGTCTCACCTGAATGGGATGTTGTCTGAGGAACACCTGAAGTCAAAATACTGCCACTTGGAGAAGATGAAGGAGTTGATGTGCTCATTTCTGTGATGGTGCTGGCTTGTGGTTGTTTGGTGGTGTCAGTGCTCTCAGTGTGGTCGCTCTGTGGAGATGCTGATGTTTCCTGAGTTGAGGGGCTCAAAGAGGGCGCTGCTGTTTGTCCACCTACTTCACTTGTCTGTGGAGATTCTGAGGTGATTTCAGTAGAAGTTGTAGTTACAGAGGCTGCCATGTCCTGCGTTGTTCCCACAGTGGTGTCTGGCGAGCTTGGTGCTGGCACGGTTCCTGAGGTTGTCAGAGGTGTGCTGCTGACGCTAGAATCGGATGAAGTTGTTGTCTCACCTGAATGGGATGTTGTCTGAGGAAAACCTGAAGTCAAAATACTGCCACTTGGAGAAGATGAAGGAGTTGATGTGCTCATTTCTGTGATGGTGCTGGCTTGTGGTTGTTTGGTGGTGTCAGTGCTCTCAGTGTGGTCGCTCTGTGGAGATGCTGATGTTTTCTGAGTTGAGGGGCTCAAAGAGGGCGCTGCTGTTTGTCCACCTACTTCAGTTGTCTGTGGAGATTCTGAGGTGACTCCTGTAGAAGTTGTAGTTACAGAGGCTGCCATGTCCTTCGTTGTTCCCACAGTGGTGTCTGGCGAGCTTGGTGCTGGCACGGTTCCTGAGGTTGTCAGAGGTGTGCTGCTGACACTAGAATCGGATGAAGTTGTTGTCTCACCTGAATGGGATGTTGTCTGAGGAACACCTGAAGTCAAAATACTGCCACTTGGAGAAGATGAAGGAGTTGATGTGCTCATTTCTGTGATGGTGCTGGCTTGTGGTTGTGTGGTGGTGTCAGTGCTCTCAGTGTGGTCGCTCTGTGGAGATGCTGATGTTTCCTGAGTTGAGGGGCACAAAGAGGGCGCTGCTGTTTGTCCACCTACTTCAGTTGTCTGTGGAGATTCTGAGGTCATTTCAGTAGAAGTTGTAGTTACAGCGGCTGCCATGTCCTTCGTTGTTCCCACAGTGGTGTATGGCGAGCTTGGTGCTGGCACGGTTCCTGAGGTTGTCAGAGGTGTGCTGCTGACGCTAGAATCGGATGAAGTTGTTGTCTCACCTGAATGGGATGTTGTCTGAGGAACACCTGAAGTCAAAATACTGCCACTTGGAGAAGATGAAGGAGTTGATGTGCTCATTTCTGTGATGGTGCTGGCGGGTGGTTGCTTAGTGGTGTCAGTGCTCTCAGTGTGGTCGCTCTGTGGAGATGCTGATGTTTTCTGAGTTGAGGGGCTCAAAGAGGGTGCTGCTGTTTGTCCACGTACTTCAGTTGTCTGTGGAGATTCTGAGGTGACTCCTGTAGAAGTTGTAGTTACAGAGGCTGCCATGTCCTGCGTTGTTCCCACAGTGGTGTCTGGCGAGCTTGGTGCTGGCACGGTTCCTGAGGTTGTCAGAGGTGTGCTGCTGACGCTAGAATCAGATGAAGTTGTTGTCTCACCTGAATGGGATGTTGTCTGAGGAACACCTGAAGTCAAAATACTGCCACTTGGAGAAGATGAAGGAGTTGATGTGCTCATGTCTGTGATGGTGCTGGCTTGTGGTTGTTTGGTGGTGTCAGTGCTCTCAGTGTGGTCGCTCTGTGGAGATGCTGATGTTTCCTGAGTTGAGGGGCTCAAAGAGGGCGCTGCTGTTTGTCCACCTACTTCAGTTGTCTGTGGAGATTCTGAGGTGATTTCAGTAGAAGTTGTAGTTACAGCGGCTGCCATGTCCTTTGTTGTTCCCACAGTGGTGTATGGCGAGCTTGGTGCTGGCACGGTTCCTGAGGTTGTCAGAGGTGTGCTGCTGACGCTAGAATCGGATGAAGTTGTTGTCTCACCTGAATGGGATGTTGTCTGAGGAACACCTGAAGTCAAAATACTGCCACTTGGAGAAGATGAAGGAGTTGATGTGCTCATTTCTGTGATGGTGCTGGCGGGTGGTTGCTTAGTGGTGTCAGTGCTCTCAGTGTGGTCGCTCTGTGGAGATGCTGATGTTTCCTGAGTTGAGGGGCTCAAAGAGGGCGCTGCTGTTTGTCCACCTACTTCAGTTGTCTGTGGAGATTCTGAGGTGACTCCTGTAGAAGTTGTAGTTACAGAGGCTGCCATGTCCTTCGTTGTTCCCACAGTGGTGTCTGCCGAGCTTGGTGCTGGCACGGTTCCTGAGGTTGTCAGAGGTGTGCTGCTGACGCTAGAATCAGATGAAGTTGTTGTCTCACCTGAATGGGATGTTGTCTGAGGAACACCTGAAGTCAAAATACTGCCACTTGGAGAAGATGAAGGAGTTGATGTGCTCATTTCTGTGATGGTGCTGGCTTGTGGTTGTTTGGTGGTGTCAGTGCTCTCAGTGTGGTCGCTCTGTGGAGATGCTGATGTTTCCTGAGTTGAGGGGCTCAAAGAGGGCGCTGCTGTTTGTCCACCTACTTCACTTGTCTGTGGAGATTCTGAGGTGATTTCAGTAGAAGTTGTAGTTACAGAGGCTGCCATGTCCTTCGTTGTTCCCACAGTGGTGTCTGGCGAGCTTGGTGCTGGCACGGTTCCTGAGGTTGTCAGAGGTGTGCTGCTGACACTAGAATCGGATGAAGTTGTTGTCTCACCTGAATGGGATGTTGTCTGAGGAAAACCTGAAGTCAAAATACTGCCACTTGGAGAAGATGAAGGAGTTGATGTGCTCATTTCTGTGATGGTGCTGGCGGGTGGTTGCTTAGTGGTGTCAGTGCTCTCAGTGTGGTCGCTCTGTGGAGATGCTGATGTTTTCTGAGTTGAGGGGCTCAAAGAGGGCGCTGCTGTTTGTCCACCTACTTCAGTTGTCTGTGGAGATTCTGAGGTGACTCCTGTAGAAGTTGTAGTTACAGAGGCTGCCATGTCCTGCGTTGTTCCCACAGTGGTGTCTGGCGAGCTTGGTGCTGGCACGGTTCCTGAGGTTGTCAGAGGTGTGCTGCTGACGCTAGAATCAGATGAAGTTGTTGTCTCACCTGAATGGGATGTTGTCTGAGGAACACCTGAAGTCAAAATACTGCCACTTGGAGAAGATGAAGGAGTTGATGTGCTCATTTCTGTGATGGTGCTGGCTTGTGGTTGTTTGGTGGTGTCAGTGCTCTCAGTGTGGTCGCTCTGTGGAGATGCTGATGTTTCCTGAGTTGAGGGGCTCAAAGAGGGCGCTGCTGTTTGTCCACCTACTTCAGTTGTCTGTGGAGATTCTGAGGTGATTTCAGTAGAAGTTGTAGTTACAGAGGCTGCCATGTCCTTCGTTGTTCCCACAGTGGTGTCTGGCGAGCTTGGTGCTGGCACGGTTCCTGAGGTTGTCAGAGGTGTGCTGCTGACGCTAGAATCGGATGAAGTTGTTGTCTCACCTGAATGGGATGTTGTTTGAGGAACGCCTGAAGTCAAAATATTGCCACTTGGAGAAGATGAAGGAGTTGATGTGCTCATTTCTGTGATGGTGCTGGCTTGTGGTTGTTTGGTGGTGTCAGTGCTCTCAGTGTGGTCGCTCTGTGGAGATGCTGATGTTTTCTGAGTTGAGGGGCTCAAAGAGGGCGCTGCTGTTTGTCCACCTACTTCAGTTGTCTGTGGAGATTCTGAGGTGATTTCAGTAGAAGTTGTAGTTACAGCGGCTGCCATGTACTTCGTTGTTCCCACAGTGGTGTATGGCAAGCTTGGTGCTGGCACGGTTCCTGAGGTTGTCAGAGGTGTGCTGCTGACGCTGGAATCGGATGAAGTTGTTGTCTCACCTGAATGGGATGTTGTCTGAGGAACACCTGAAGTCAAAATACTGCCACTTGGAGAAGATGAAGGAGTTGATGTGCTCATGTCTGTGATGGTGCTGGCTTGTGGTTGTTTGGTGGTGTCAGTGCTCTCAGTGTGGTCGCTCTGTGGAGATGCTGATGTTTCCTGAGTTGAGGGGCTCAAAGAGGGCGCTGCTGTTTGTCCACCTACTTCAGTTGTCTGTGGAGATTCTGAGGTGATTTCAGTAGAAGTTGTAGTTACAGCGGCTGCCATGTCCTTTGTTGTTCCCACAGTGGTGTATGGCGAGCTTGGTGCTGGCACGGTTCCTGAGGTTGTCAGAGGTGTGCTGCTGACGCTAGAATCGGATGAAGTTGTTGTCTCACCTGAATGGGATGTTGTCTGAGGAACACCTGAAGTCAAAATACTGCCACTTGGAGAAGATGAAGGAGTTGATGTGCTCATTTCTGTGATGGTGCTGGCGGGTGGTTGCTTAGTGGTGTCAGTGCTCTCAGTGTGGTCGCTCTGTGGAGATGCTGATGTTTCCTGAGTTGAGGGGCTCAAAGAGGGCGCTGCTGTTTGTCCACCTACTTCAGTTGTCTGTGGAGATTCTGAGGTGACTCCTGTAGAAGTTGTAGTTACAGAGGCTGCCATGTCCTTCGTTGTTCCCACAGTGGTGTCTGCCGAGCTTGGTGCTGGCACGGTTCCTGAGGTTGTCAGAGGTGTGCTGCTGACGCTAGAATCAGATGAAGTTGTTGTCTCACCTGAATGGGATGTTGTCTGAGGAACACCTGAAGTCAAAATACTGCCACTTGGAGAAGATGAAGGAGTTGATGTGCTCATTTCTGTGATGGTGCTGGCTTGTGGTTGTTTGGTGGTGTCAGTGCTCTCAGTGTGGTCGCTCTGTGGAGATGCTGATGTTTCCTGAGTTGAGGGGCTCAAAGAGGGCGCTGCTGTTTGTCCACCTACTTCACTTGTCTGTGGAGATTCTGAGGTGATTTCAGTAGAAGTTGTAGTTACAGAGGCTGCCATGTCCTTCGTTGTTCCCACAGTGGTGTCTGGCGAGCTTGGTGCTGGCACGGTTCCTGAGGTTGTCAGAGGTGTGCTGCTGACACTAGAATCGGATGAAGTTGTTGTCTCACCTGAATGGGATGTTGTCTGAGGAAAACCTGAAGTCAAAATACTGCCACTTGGAGAAGATGAAGGAGTTGATGTGCTCATTTCTGTGATGGTGCTGGCGGGTGGTTGCTTAGTGGTGTCAGTGCTCTCAGTGTGGTCGCTCTGTGGAGATGCTGATGTTTTCTGAGTTGAGGGGCTCAAAGAGGGCGCTGCTGTTTGTCCACCTACTTCAGTTGTCTGTGGAGATTCTGAGGTGACTCCTGTAGAAGTTGTAGTTACAGAGGCTGCCATGTCCTGCGTTGTTCCCACAGTGGTGTCTGGCGAGCTTGGTGCTGGCACGGTTCCTGAGGTTGTCAGAGGTGTGCTGCTGACGCTAGAATCAGATGAAGTTGTTGTCTCACCTGAATGGGATGTTGTCTGAGGAACACCTGAAGTCAAAATACTGCCACTTGGAGAAGATGAAGGAGTTGATGTGCTCATTTCTGTGATGGTGCTGGCTTGTGGTTGTTTGGTGGTGTCAGTGCTCTCAGTGTGGTCGCTCTGTGGAGATGCTGATGTTTCCTGAGTTGAGGGGCTCAAAGAGGGCGCTGCTGTTTGTCCACCTACTTCAGTTGTCTGTGGAGATTCTGAGGTGATTTCAGTAGAAGTTGTAGTTACAGAGGCTGCCATGTCCTTCGTTGTTCCCACAGTGGTGTCTGGCGAGCTTGGTGCTGGCACGGTTCCTGAGGTTGTCAGAGGTGTGCTGCTGACGCTAGAATCGGATGAAGTTGTTGTCTCACCTGAATGGGATGTTGTTTGAGGAACGCCTGAAGTCAAAATATTGCCACTTGGAGAAGATGAAGGAGTTGATGTGCTCATTTCTGTGATGGTGCTGGCTTGTGGTTGTTTGGTGGTGTCAGTGCTCTCAGTGTGGTCGCTCTGTGGAGATGCTGATGTTTTCTGAGTTGAGGGGCTCAAAGAGGGCGCTGCTGTTTGTCCACCTACTTCAGTTGTCTGTGGAGATTCTGAGGTGATTTCAGTAGAAGTTGTAGTTACAGCGGCTGCCATGTACTTCGTTGTTCCCACAGTGGTGTATGGCAAGCTTGGTGCTGGCACGGTTCCTGAGGTTGTCAGAGGTGTGCTGCTGACGCTGGAATCGGATGAAGTTGTTGTCTCACCTGAATGGGATGTTGTCTGAGGAACACCTGAAGTCAAAATACTGCCACTTGGAGAAGATGAAGGAGTTGATGTGCTCATTTCTGTGATGGTGCTGGCGGGTGGTTGCTTAGTGGTGTCAGTGCTCTCAGTGTGGTCGCTCTGTGGAGATGCTGATGTTTCCTGAGTTGAGGGGCTCAAAGAGGGCGCTGCTGTTTGTCCACCTACTTCAGTTGTCTGTGGAGATTCTGAGGTGACACCTGTAGAAGTTGTAGTTACAGAGGCTGCCATGTCCTTCGTTGTTCCCACAGTGGTGTCTGGTGAGCTTGGTGCTGGCACGGTTCCTGAGGTTGTCAGAGGTGTGCTGCTGACGCTGGAATCGGATGAAGTTGTTGTCTCACCTGAATGGGATGTTGTTTGAGGAAAACCTGAAGTCAAAATACTGCCACTTGGAGAAGATGAAGTAGTTGATGTGTTCATTTCTGTGATGGTGCTGGCTTGTGGTTGTTTGGTGGTGTCAGTGCTCTCAGTGTGGTCGCTCTGTGGAGATGCTGATGTTTCCTGAGTTGAGGGGCTCAAAGAGGGCGCTGCTGTTTGTCCACCTACTTCAGTTGTCTGTGGAGATTCTGAGGTGACTCCTGTAGAAGTTGTAGTTACAGAGGCTGCCATGTCCTGCGTTGTTCCCACAGTGGTGTCTGGCGAGCTTGGTGCTGGCACGGTTCCTGAGGTTGTCAGAGGTGTGCTGCTGACGCTAGAATCAGATGAAGTTGTTGTCTCACCTGAATGGGATGTTGTCTGAGGAACACCTGAAGTCAAAATACTGCCACTTGGAGAAGATGAAGGAGTTGATGTGCTCATTTCTGTGATGGTGCTGGCTTGTGGTTGTTTGGTGGTGTCAGTGCTCTCAGTGTGGTCGCTCTGTGGAGATGCTGATGTTTCCTGAGTTGAGGGGCTCAAAGAGGGCGCTGCTGTTTGTCCACCTACTTCAGTTGTCTGTGGAGATTCTGAGGTGATTTCAGTAGAAGTTGTAGTTACAGAGGCTGCCATGTCCTTCGTTGTTCCCACAGTGGTGTCTGGCGAGCTTGGTGCTGGCACGGTTCCTGAGGTTGTCAGAGGTGTGCTGCTGACGCTAGAATCGGATGAAGTTGTTGTCTCACCTGAATGGGATGTTGTTTGAGGAACGCCTGAAGTCAAAATATTGCCACTTGGAGAAGATGAAGGAGTTGATGTGCTCATTTCTGTGATGGTGCTGGCTTGTGGTTGTTTGGTGGTGTCAGTGCTCTCAGTGTGGTCGCTCTGTGGAGATGCTGATGTTTTCTGAGTTGAGGGGCTCAAAGAGGGCGCTGCTGTTTGTCCACCTACTTCAGTTGTCTGTGGAGATTCTGAGGTGATTTCAGTAGAAGTTGTAGTTACAGCGGCTGCCATGTACTTCGTTGTTCCCACAGTGGTGTATGGCAAGCTTGGTGCTGGCACGGTTCCTGAGGTTGTCAGAGGTGTGCTGCTGACGCTGGAATCGGATGAAGTTGTTGTCTCACCTGAATGGGATGTTGTCTGAGGAACACCTGAAGTCAAAATACTGCCACTTGGAGAAGATGAAGGAGTTGATGTGCTCATGTCTGTGATGGTGCTGGCTTGTGGTTGTTTGGTGGTGTCAGTGCTCTCAGTGTGGTCGCTCTGTGGAGATGCTGATGTTTCCTGAGTTGAGGGGCTCAAAGAGGGCGCTGCTGTTTGTCCACCTACTTCAGTTGTCTGTGGAGATTCTGAGGTGATTTCAGTAGAAGTTGTAGTTACAGCGGCTGCCATGTCCTTTGTTGTTCCCACAGTGGTGTATGGCGAGCTTGGTGCTGGCACGGTTCCTGAGGTTGTCAGAGGTGTGCTGCTGACGCTAGAATCGGATGAAGTTGTTGTCTCACCTGAATGGGATGTTGTCTGAGGAACACCTGAAGTCAAAATACTGCCACTTGGAGAAGATGAAGGAGTTGATGTGCTCATTTCTGTGATGGTGCTGGCGGGTGGTTGCTTAGTGGTGTCAGTGCTCTCAGTGTGGTCGCTCTGTGGAGATGCTGATGTTTCCTGAGTTGAGGGGCTCAAAGAGGGCGCTGCTGTTTGTCCACCTACTTCAGTTGTCTGTGGAGATTCTGAGGTGACTCCTGTAGAAGTTGTAGTTACAGAGGCTGCCATGTCCTTCGTTGTTCCCACAGTGGTGTCTGCCGAGCTTGGTGCTGGCACGGTTCCTGAGGTTGTCAGAGGTGTGCTGCTGACGCTAGAATCAGATGAAGTTGTTGTCTCACCTGAATGGGATGTTGTCTGAGGAACACCTGAAGTCAAAATACTGCCACTTGGAGAAGATGAAGGAGTTGATGTGCTCATTTCTGTGATGGTGCTGGCTTGTGGTTGTTTGGTGGTGTCAGTGCTCTCAGTGTGGTCGCTCTGTGGAGATGCTGATGTTTCCTGAGTTGAGGGGCTCAAAGAGGGCGCTGCTGTTTGTCCACCTACTTCACTTGTCTGTGGAGATTCTGAGGTGATTTCAGTAGAAGTTGTAGTTACAGAGGCTGCCATGTCCTTCGTTGTTCCCACAGTGGTGTCTGGCGAGCTTGGTGCTGGCACGGTTCCTGAGGTTGTCAGAGGTGTGCTGCTGACACTAGAATCGGATGAAGTTGTTGTCTCACCTGAATGGGATGTTGTCTGAGGAAAACCTGAAGTCAAAATACTGCCACTTGGAGAAGATGAAGGAGTTGATGTGCTCATTTCTGTGATGGTGCTGGCGGGTGGTTGCTTAGTGGTGTCAGTGCTCTCAGTGTGGTCGCTCTGTGGAGATGCTGATGTTTTCTGAGTTGAGGGGCTCAAAGAGGGCGCTGCTGTTTGTCCACCTACTTCAGTTGTCTGTGGAGATTCTGAGGTGACTCCTGTAGAAGTTGTAGTTACAGAGGCTGCCATGTCCTGCGTTGTTCCCACAGTGGTGTCTGGCGAGCTTGGTGCTGGCACGGTTCCTGAGGTTGTCAGAGGTGTGCTGCTGACGCTAGAATCAGATGAAGTTGTTGTCTCACCTGAATGGGATGTTGTCTGAGGAACACCTGAAGTCAAAATACTGCCACTTGGAGAAGATGAAGGAGTTGATGTGCTCATTTCTGTGATGGTGCTGGCTTGTGGTTGTTTGGTGGTGTCAGTGCTCTCAGTGTGGTCGCTCTGTGGAGATGCTGATGTTTCCTGAGTTGAGGGGCTCAAAGAGGGCGCTGCTGTTTGTCCACCTACTTCAGTTGTCTGTGGAGATTCTGAGGTGATTTCAGTAGAAGTTGTAGTTACAGAGGCTGCCATGTCCTTCGTTGTTCCCACAGTGGTGTCTGGCGAGCTTGGTGCTGGCACGGTTCCTGAGGTTGTCAGAGGTGTGCTGCTGACGCTAGAATCGGATGAAGTTGTTGTCTCACCTGAATGGGATGTTGTTTGAGGAACGCCTGAAGTCAAAATATTGCCACTTGGAGAAGATGAAGGAGTTGATGTGCTCATTTCTGTGATGGTGCTGGCTTGTGGTTGTTTGGTGGTGTCAGTGCTCTCAGTGTGGTCGCTCTGTGGAGATGCTGATGTTTTCTGAGTTGAGGGGCTCAAAGAGGGCGCTGCTGTTTGTCCACCTACTTCAGTTGTCTGTGGAGATTCTGAGGTGATTTCAGTAGAAGTTGTAGTTACAGCGGCTGCCATGTACTTCGTTGTTCCCACAGTGGTGTATGGCAAGCTTGGTGCTGGCACGGTTCCTGAGGTTGTCAGAGGTGTGCTGCTGACGCTGGAATCGGATGAAGTTGTTGTCTCACCTGAATGGGATGTTGTCTGAGGAACACCTGAAGTCAAAATACTGCCACTTGGAGAAGATGAAGGAGTTGATGTGCTCATTTCTGTGATGGTGCTGGCGGGTGGTTGCTTAGTGGTGTCAGTGCTCTCAGTGTGGTCGCTCTGTGGAGATGCTGATGTTTCCTGAGTTGAGGGGCTCAAAGAGGGCGCTGCTGTTTGTCCACCTACTTCAGTTGTCTGTGGAGATTCTGAGGTGACACCTGTAGAAGTTGTAGTTACAGAGGCTGCCATGTCCTTCGTTGTTCCCACAGTGGTGTCTGGTGAGCTTGGTGCTGGCACGGTTCCTGAGGTTGTCAGAGGTGTGCTGCTGACGCTGGAATCGGATGAAGTTGTTGTCTCACCTGAATGGGATGTTGTTTGAGGAAAACCTGAAGTCAAAATACTGCCACTTGGAGAAGATGAAGTAGTTGATGTGTTCATTTCTGTGATGGTGCTGGCGGGTGGTTGCTTAGTGGTGTCAGTGCTCTCAGTGTGGTCGCTCTGTGGAGATGCTGATGTTTCCTGAGTTGAGGGGCTCAAAGAGGGCGCTGCTGTTTGTCCACCTACTTCAGTTGTCTGTGGAGATTCTGAGGTGATTTCAGTAGAAGTTGTAGTTACAGAGGCTGCCATGTCCTTCGTTGTTCCCACAGTGGTGTCTGGCGAGCTTGGTGCTGGCACGGTTCCTGAGGTTGTCAGAGGTGTGCTGCTGACGCTGGAATCGGATGAAGTTGTTGTCTCACCTGAATGGGATGTTGTTTGAGGAACGCCTGAAGTCAAAATATTGCCACTTGGAGAAGATGAAGGAGTTGATGTGCTCATTTCTGTGATGGTGCTGGCTTGTGGTTGTTTGGTGGTGTCAGTGCTCTCAGTGTGGTCGCTCTGTGGAGATGCTGATGTTTCCTGAGTTGAGGGGCTCAAAGAGGGCGCTGCTGTTTGTCCACCTACTTCAGTTGTCTGTGGAGATTCTGAGGTGACTCCTGTAGAAGTTGTAGTTACAGAGGCTGCCATGTCCTTCGTTGTTCCCACAGTGGTGTATGGCAAGCTTGGTGCTGGCACGGTTCCTGAGGTTGTCAGAGGTGTGCTGCTGACGCTAGAATCGGATGAAGTTGTTGTCTCACCTGAATGGGATGTTGTTTGAGGAACACCTGAAGTCAAAATATTGCCACTTGGAGAAGATGAAGGAGTTGATGTGCTCATTTCTGTGATGGTGCTGGCTTGTGGTTGTTTGGTGGTGTCAGTGCTCTCAGTGTGGTCGCTCTGTGGAGATGCTGATGTTTCCTGAGTTGAGGGGCTCAAAGAGGGCGCTGCTGTTTGTCCACCTACTTCAGTTGTCTGTGGAGATTCTGAGGTGATTTCAGTAGAAGTTGTAGTTACAGCTTCTGCCATGTCCTTCGTTGTTCCCACGGTGGTGTCTGGTGAGCTTTGTTCTGGCACGGTTCCTGAGGTTGTCAGAGGTGTGCTGCTGTCACTAGAATCAGATGAAGTTGTTGTCTCACCTGAATGGGATGTTGTTTGAGGAACGCCTGAAGTCAAAATATTGCCACTTGGAGAAGATGAAGGAGTTGATGTGCTCATTTCTGTGATGGTGCTGGCGGGTGGTTGTTTGCTGGTTTCAGTGCTCTCAGTGTGGTCGCTCTTTGGAGATGTTGATGTTTCCTTAGTAGTGGTGGTCAAAGACGATGTTTTTGTTTTTTCCCATAGTTTCGTTGTTACCAAGGCTTCTGAGGTACCTGGAGTAGTAGTTGGAGTTGCAGACCTGGAGAAATGCTCTGTTTTCCCCACTTCATTTTCTATTGACGTTGATTCTAGCCTTGTTCCTGAGGATGACAGAGGTGTGAGGCTGGCTCTTGCAGGTGATGTCTCATGTGAAGCAGTCCTTGGTAGCATTTGTTCACCTGTGTAGGACTGAGACGTTGTTGTTGCTTCTCTTGAGGGAGTGTCTTTAAATTAGGACATAAAGATTCATGAAAGATGAGATGTTAGATCTCTGAACCTGGGTCATTTACAGCTCAACTAATTTGCACCTAGGCCATCCTATACCACAGTGCTGCAGAATGTATGGCTGCATGGTTTTAGTTATTCACCATGGCTTATAATTCTCCCATCATAGGTGACTCATAATCATAAATAGCATTGCAAAGAATGTCTTTATGGTAATAGTCTCCAATATCAATTCCTTCAAAAGGAAAGTCATGAATTTTTTTTAGTGCATCTTCTACTTTCCCCATGTAAGGTGTAATTATCAAAAACATATGCTTCTGTCTCACAATAGTTTTAAATTAAAACACACATGTATTTCATGCAATCAACAAAATTCAGAATTGTCACATATCCTCTTCACACGTTTCTCCCACAATATAATTAGATGAGTAGTTTTCTCTTTTTTCTTTATAGAGCTTCTTATTCTTATCCTCATTCCAGTGTTTATACCTACCAGTTTTCCTTTTGTTGGCCCTCTGATCCCATCCCCACAAATCTTCCTATTTTCATCCCCAATGAAAATCTTTTAATCTTTTACCCTCCTTCTTTTCTCTCTACTATCCCACCTGAAATGCCAAAAAAGCTTGGTAGCCTTTGAGTACCTTCTCCTGCGAGAGAGGAAAACATTTGTGAACTCTATATTTGAATGCTCACCATGCCTACATACATGCACTACTGACAGTACATGTGAACAACTTGCACTGTCTTAAACAACTTTGATTTCAGTATAAAGCATTTAGGAGTTCACCCAGAAGTACAAGAGAATTTATCAGGACTGAAGTTTTAAAGTGTCTCAGTTTTCTCTGGACCATGGCGGGATGGTCCCTGCCTAATATTAAAACATAGATAATTTTAATTTCATTTTACTTTCCCCAAGGACCTTCTTTATGGACAGTCCCTTTACGTACAATTCAGATCATTGTCTTTGTACTTCACTTTTTCCTGAGAGTAGAGTAAGTTCTGTTTACTTTTCAAAATCATGTGAGGTCCTGATCTCAGGACAAACTCATGTTTATAAACCTCAGCCAGTCTACAAATTTTCAAGACACCACCACCTTATGATCACCAGGAAGGCCCCAACAGGTGAGATGCAGAGCCCATAGAGCCCAGGGCCCAAGCTACTCTTAGTATCCCACAAAGTGTTCTCATGTGAATTTTTCATATAATCAGAAGACAAATAATCAATCCTCCTATATAATAAAGAGGTAATATGCAAATTGACCATCACTCCAACACACAAGATGGCCGCCCCCATGTGGACACAACATGGCCACCACAAGATGGCTGGAAGGGGAGGGCAGTTGTGGGCAATCAGGCCAGCAGGGGAGGGCAGTTGGAAGGGACCAGGCCTGCAAGGGAGGGCAGTTGGGGGCAACCAGGCCTGCAGGTGAGGGCAGTGGGGGCGACCAGGCCAGCAGGGGAGGGCAGTTAGGGGCAATTGGGCCTGCAGGGGAGCAGTTAGGCGGCGATCAAGATGGCAGGGGAGTGGTTAGGGGTTATCAGGCTGGCAGGCAGAAGCAGTTAGAGGCAATCAGGCAGGTGAGCGGTTGGGAGCCAGCAGACCTGGATTGTGAGAGGGATGTCCAACTGCCCATTTAGGCCCAGTCCTGGTGGGCAGTTGGACATCCCTCAAGGGGTCCCAGATTGGAGAGGGTACAGGCTGGGCTGAGTGACACCCCTCCCCCATGCACAAATTTGGTGCGACAGGCCTCTAGTGTAATAATAAAGAACATGTAGTCGTGGATCCAGCCTTGATTGCATTAATCTTTAGTCCAAAAGAATCTTAAAACATAGTTTACAAATGTTTCTTAATAGAGGAAGGAGCCCAGGAAAGCAAAAGTACCTAGGTTCCATGAAAGTCATTGTGTGACCCTTTCGCCAGATGGCCTAAACAAACTTCTAGGCACATTAATAAAGATATAAGGATACAAACATCCCATCATTATATTGTGCACCTGAAACTAACATAACATTATATGTCAATTATATCTCAGTTTTTAAAAAATAGATATTTTTATCGAGTTCAAAGAGGAAGGGAGAGGAAGAGAGAGATAAATACATCAATTATGAGAGAGAATCACTGATTGGCTGCCTCCTGCGCACCCCATACTGGAGACCTGATACCCAGGCATGTGCCCTGACCAGGAATTGAACCATTGACACTGAATCACTGAACCATACCAGTTTTAAAAAGAGATAGGTATGTTCACCTATGACAATCTAATTTCATTTTATATTTACATTAATTCATGCATTTTGTATTGATTTTCCCAAAAACTATCTTTAGCTTCAAGAAAAGTTTATTCCAAAAACCACAGAGCCAACCTCTTTGACTCAACCCTTATGTTGATGCTAAAATTTTTCCCCATGCAGTTATTGAGATATTACAATGAATCCAGTTTTAACAAATGCATAGTATTTGGTTCTTTATTGAAAACTTTTTCCCACTTATCAAGAGATGTTCTCTCTTTTTAAAAAAATATATATTTTATTGATTTGTTACAGAGAGAAAGAAAGAGGGATAGAGAGTTAGAAACATCTATGGGAGAGAAACATCGATCAGCTGCCTCTTGCACACCTCCTACTGGGGATGTGCCCGCAACCAAGGTACATGCCCTTGACCAGAATCGAACCTGGGACCCTTCAGTCTGCAGGCCAACGCTCTATCCACTGAGCCAAACCGGTTAGGGCAAGAGATGTTTTCTTAAGAAATATGAATTCTAGGCTAAGACACTGCTCCTTTTTTTTTTAATATATATTTTATTGATTTCTACAGAGAGGAAGGGAGAGGGATAGAGAGCTAGAAACATCGATGAGAGAGAGACATCGATCAGCTGCCTCCTGCACACCCCCCACTGGGGATGTGCCCGCAACCAAGGTACATGCCCTTGACCGGAATTGAACCTGGGACCCTTCAGTCCGCAGGCCGACGCTCTATCCACTGAGCCAAACCAGTTAGGGCGACACTGCTCCTTTTTTGAAGAGAGCTTTTTTTCTCAAAAGTTTCAAAATGCTTAACTAGAAGAAGGTGATTTTTCATGATTACCCAAATTCAAAGGTTTCAGAGCATTAATACGGTTAATATTGCGAAGAAAGTGCTTCTCTGGTGGTTAAGGTCTCTGATGGTTACATTCAAGACCTCAAAAGAAAATTTGTCAACTACATACACTAATTTTGTTAACCTATAATATAAATTTTTTTTTCAAATGAAAAAAGCATTATCTTTTTTCCCCAAGAAATTTAGAATAAAATTAAATTTTAATTTTTAAATTTGATTTGAAGTGCCCAGTCTTTCTTGCTAAATTACCAAATACTCCATCCCTTAAGACAGCCCTGTGAAATACAAAGATAAAAACAAGTTTCTTCATTATGGAGATAAGTAGCACCCATGTAGAAGCAAAGCCTTCAGTCCCATGGCATGATGTGCAGCCTGGGGAGCCAGGCAGCACCAGGGTTAAATGAGCCAGATGTTTGTATACCTATATATTTATTAATGTGCCTAAACTGCTCTGGGTTGAAAGTTTAGACATGCCTGAAAGGAAGCTTAAAGAAAAAATTCTGCAATAAAGACTAAGGGGTGGAGAATTCAAAAAGATACATGCATCCCTATGTTCATTAAAGCATTATTTACAACTAGAGGCCTGATGCATGAAATTCATGCAGGGGCTCGGCCCTCACAGCCCCGGCTTTATCCGAAAAGTCTTCTGGAAGATCGTTTGGCTGTCTGGTCTAATTAGCATATTATGCTTTTATTATTATACTAGTAGATAGCCAAGATGTGGAAACAACCTAAGTGTCCATCAACAGATGATTGGATAAAGAAGTGGTACATATATATAATGGAACTAGAGGCCCAGTGCATGAAATTTGTGCACGGGGGTGGGGGGGCGGTCCCTCAGCCCAGCCTGCACCCTCTCCAATCTGGGACCCCTCAAGGGATGTCCGACTGCCGGTAGGATCAGGCCTAAACAGGCAGTCGGACATCCCTCGCACAATCCAGGACTGCTGGCTCCCAACTGTCACCTGCCTGCCTTCCTGATTGCCCCTAACTGCTTCTGCCTGCCAGCCTGATTACCCCCTAACCACTCCCCTGCCAGCCTGATTTATGCCTAACTGCTCCCCTGCCAGCCTGTTTGTCCCTAACTACCCTCCCCTGCAGGCCTGGTCACCCCTAACTGCCCTCCCCTGCAGGCCTGGTCCCCCCCAACTGCTCTCTGCTGCAGGCCTGGGTCCCCCCCCAATTGCCCTTCCCTGCAGGCCCGGTCGCCCCCAACTTCCCTCCTCTGCCGGCCTGGTCACCCCTAACTGCCCTCCCCTGCAGGCTTGATCGCCCCCAACTGCCCTCCCTTGCAGGCCTGGTCCCTCCCAACTGCCCTCCCCTGCTGGCCTGATCACCCACAACTGCCCTACCTTGCAGATCTGGTCCCTCCCAACTGCCCTCCCCTGCTGGCCATCTTGTGGCAGCCATCTTGTGTCCACATGGGGGCAGTCGTCTTTGACCACATGGGGCAGCCATCTTGTGTGTTGGAGTGATGGTCAATTTGCATATTATTCTTTGATTAGATAGGATAGAGGCCTGGTGCACAGGTGGGGGCCAGCTGGTTTGCCCTGAAGGGTGTCTCAGATCAGGGTGGGGGTTTCCTTGGGGCATGGGGCGGCCTGGGCGAGGGGCCTGTGGTAGTTTGCAGGCTGGCCACGCCCCCCCGCAACCCAAGCGGAGGCCCTGGTATCTGGGACTTATTTATCTTCTATAATTGGAACTTTGTAGCCTTAAGTGGAGGCCAAGGCAGGCCAGGGCAGGCGGAAAGCTTGGCTTCCTCCACTGCTGGGGAAACCCAAGCCTCCTGCTCTCTCCGTGGCTGCAGCCATCTTGGTTGGATTAATTTGCATACTCGCTCCTGATTGGCTGGTGGGTGTGGCTTGTGGGTGCAGCAGAGGTACAGTCAATTTGCATATTACTCATTTATTATATAGGATATTACTTGGCCATAAAAAGAATAAAATCTTACTATTTGTGATAATATGGATCCTTTTATTATTCTACTAGTAGATAGCCAAGATATGGAAACAACCTAAGTGTCCATCAACAGATGATTGGATAGGATAGGATATTTTATTAGATAGGATATTACTCGGCCATAAAAAGAATAAAATCTTACTATTTGTGATAATATGTTAAGTGAAGTAAGTCAGGCAAAGACAAATACCATATAATTTCACATATATATGGAATCTAAGAGACAAAAATAAATGAAGAAACAAAACAGAAACAGATTCATAGATACAGAGAACAAACTGTTGGTTGTCAGATGGGAGGGGGTTGGGAGGATGTGTGAAAAGGTAAAGGGATTAAGAAATACAAATTGGCTGAAACTGGTTTGGCTCAGTGGATAGAGCATCGGCCTGCGGACTGAAGGGTCCCGGGTTCGATTCCGGTCAAGGGCATGTACCTTGGTTGCGGGCACATCCCCAGTGGGAGGTGTGCAGAAGGCAGCTGATCGATGTTTCTCTCTCATTGATGTTTCTAGATCTCTATCCCTCTCTCTTCCTCTCTGTAAAAAAATCAATAAAATATATTTTTTAAAAAAAATACAAATTGGCCCCGCTGGCGTGGCTCAGTGGTTGAGCCACCTATGAACCAGGAAGTCATGGTTCGATTCACAGTTGGGGCGCATGCTCAGGTTGTGGGCTTGATCCCCAGTGCAGGGCATGTGAGAAGCAATGATCAATGATTCTCTCTCACCATTTGTGCTTCAATCTCTCTCTCCATCTCCCTTCCTCTCTGAAATCAATAAATTTTTTTAAAATACAAATTGGCACTTACAAAACAGTCACAGTGATGTAAAGTACAGCATAGGGAATCTATATAATCAAAGCCTAATATACAAACTGTTTGACTGGTAGTTCAACCGGGAGTTCGACTGGTCACTATGATGTGCACTGACCACCAGGGGGCACTGCAGAACATGGTGGGTGTCAGCGATGCAGCACTGGCAGCAGGTGGCAATGGAGGTGCTGCTGGTCCCGATGGGCCCCAACAAGAGCAGGACCATGGCGGGATGGTGGAGCAGGTGAGTGGGTGGTGCCAGGCCAAGGCGGGTGTGAGCAGGGGCCCAATTACCCCACTTATAGCCCTGGGATGGGGCCTAAACTAGTGGTCGGACATCTCTCCAGGCATCCCAGATTGGAGAGGGTGTAGGCTAGGCTGAGGGACACCCCCCCGCTTGCACGAATTTCATGTACCAGGCCTCTAGTATATATATAAAAGCCTAATATGCAAATTATACCCTCAGGAGTTCGACCAGGAGACCAGGAGTTCAATTGCTCACTATGACATGCGCTGACCATCACGGGGTGGCGCGGAATGAAGGGAGGCCCTGGCCAGCAGCCAGAAGGCCCTGATCAGCCCTGATTGCTGGCCAGGACTAGGGACTCTACCCGTACATGAATTTTATGCACCAGGCCTCTAGTATAATTAAGAAAAGGAAATAATTTAATGATACAGAAACAATTGAAAATAAAGTCAATAAAATCAAAAGTTGGTTTTTTAAAGATAAAATAGACAACCCCCTGGCAAGGTTAATGAGGAAAAGAAAGGAAGGAAGGCCCTGGCCAGTGTGACTTGGTTGGAGTATAGTCCCATACACCGAAAGATCATGGGTTCCATTCCTGGTCAGGGCACATGCCTAGGTTCTAGGTTACGGGTTCGATCACTGGTTGGGGCACATAATGGGAAGTAACCAATCCATGTCTCTCTTGCATCTCTCTCTCTCTCTCTCTCTCTCTCTCTCTCTCTCTCTCTCTCTCTCTCTCCTTACCCCTGTCTCTTAAAAAATATCAAGAAATATCAATAAAACATATCCTCGGGTGAAGATTAAAAAAAGAATAAGAAGAAGGAAGGAAAGATTAACAATTAACCTAACTTTACAACTTAAGGAACTAGAAAAAGAACAAACTAAACTTAAAGCAAGCAGAAGGAAGGAAATAATAAAGATTAGAGCAGAGATAAATGAAATAGAGAATAGAAAAGCAATAGAGAAAATCAATGAAACCAAAAGTTATTTTTTAAAATATATTTTTATTGAGTTCAGAGAGGAAGGAAGAGGGAGAGAGAGAGAGAAACATCAATGATGAGAGAGAATCATTGATCAGCTGCCTCCTGCACACTTCCCACTGGGGATTGAGCCCACAACCCGGGCATGTGCCCTTGACCAGAATCAAACCTGGGACCCTTCAGTTCGCAGGCCAATGCACTATTCACTGAACCAAACTGGCTAGTGCTATTTTTCTAAAAAAGATCAACAAAATTGACAAAATTTTAGCTAGATGAAATAAGAAAAAAAAGAGAGAAGATTCAAATTATTAAAATCAGGGAGAAACCAAGAGGGCGGCATAGGTAAACACCTGAACTTGCTGCCACGCACAACCACTTCAAAATTACAACTAAAAGACAAAAGGGACGTCATCCAGAACCACAGGAAGGCTGGCTAAGTGGAAATTCTACAACTAGAAGGGAAGAGAAAAGCACAGTGAGACTCAGAGGAGCTGCGGAAGTAAAGTATAGAGGTACGGGGGCACGCGCATGCGGAGAGAGCTGGCAACTGAGTACGTGGCTGTCTTTTTCAACCCGCAGGGAGACACAAGCTCCCGGCTGCGCTGAACTCCAGTTCCGGGCCAGACTCTGGGGACCCAGAGGCATTCGGGGAGAAACTGGACTGTCTGGCAGCTTTCTCTCAGAGGTGCTTGCAGCGATTACCAGGGAACACTGAGACACAGGGGCCTATTAGGGCAGAGCTGACCAGAAACCAATGCTGTCTGCTCCACCCTGAGACTCCGCCCCATCCAAGCTGAGCACAGAGGCTTTTGCAAGTCCTGTCTCATAAGGGTGTCTCCAGCACAGAAGTTCTCCCAGTGTCGACACAGCTGATCCTCACAGCCAATTGGCCTGGAGGTCATTTCCTCCCAGTGATACCAACAACAATCAAGGCTTACCTACAACAAGACTGTGCACACAGTCCACAAAGGGGTGCACCAAGAGTGTCCACCTCAGGTTAACTGGGGAGGCTGAGCCACTGGGCCATACAGGACACCTAGCACACAAAGCCACTCTATCAACTCAGGGAAGCAGCCAAAATGCAGAGACAAAGAAACAGATCACAAATGAAAGAAATGGAGGAAAGCAAATGACTAGATATAGAGTTCAAAACCACGGTTAAAAGGTTTTTCAAGAATTTTCTAGAAAAGGCCGATAAATTTAGCGAGACCCTCGAGGATATGAAAAAGGACCAACTATAAATTAAGCATGCACTGACTGAAATAAAAAATATTATACAGAGATCTAACAGCAGACTAGAGGATCGCAAGAATCAAGTCAAAGATTTGAAATACAACGAAGCAAAAAACACTCAACCAGAAAAGCAAAAGGAAAAAAGAATCCAAAAATATGAAGACAGTGTAAGAAGCCTCTGGGACAACTTCAAGCATACCAACATCAGAATTATGGGGGTGCCAGAAGAAGAGAGAGAGCAAGATACTGAAAACCTATTTGAAGAAATAATGACCGAAAACTTCCCCCACCTGGTCAAAGAAATAGACTTACAAGTCCAGGAAGCGCAGAGAATCCCAAACAAAAGGAATCCAAAGAGGACCACACCAAGACACATCATAATTAAAATGCCAAGAGCAAAAGACAAAGAGAGAATCTTAAAAGCAGCAAGAGAAAAACGGTTAGTTACCTACAAGGGAGCACCCATACGATTGTCAGCTGATTTCTCAGCAGAAACTATGCAGGCCAGATGGGAGTGGCAAGAAATATTCAAAGTGATGAATAGCAAGAACCTATAACCAAGATTACTCTACCCAGCAAAGTTATCATTCAGAATGGAAGGTCAGATTAAGAGCTTCACAGACAAGAAAAAGCTAAAGGAGTTCTTTACCACCAAACCAGTATTATATGAAATGCTGAAAGGTATTCTTTAAGAAGAGGAAGAAGAAGAAAAAGGTAAAGATAAAAATTATGAACAACAAATACATATCTATCAACAAGTGAATCTAAAAATCAAGTGAATAAAAAATCTGATGAACAGAATAATCTGGTGAATATAATAGAATCAGGGGCATAGAAAGGGAGTGGACTGACAATCCTCAGGGGGAAAGGGGTGTGGGGGTTGTGGTAAGAGACTAGACAAAAATCATACACCTATGGATGAGGACAGTGGAGTGGGGAGTAAGGGCATGGGGTGGGGTGGGAACTGGGTGGAGGGGAGCTATGGGGGAAAAAAAGAGGAACAACTGTAATAATCTGAACAATAAAGATTTAATTTTAAAAAAGAAGCTAAAAAAATCAGAAATGAAAGGAGACATACTAACAATTCTACAGAAACATAAAGGATTATAAGAGTACTCTGAACAATTATACACCAGCAAATTGGGTAATCTAGATAAAATGGTCAATGTTTGTTTTAGATACACAAAACCTATTAAGACTAAATGAAGAAGAAATAGAAAGTTTGAATCAACCTATAACTTGTAAAGAGTTTGAATCGGCAATCAAAATATTCCCAACAAAGAAAAGCCCTGAACCTAATGGGTTCACTGGTGGATTCTACCAAACATTTGAAAAAGAGCTAACACCTTTCTTCTCATACTTTCCCAATAAATTGAAGAGGAAGGAACACCTCCCAACTCATTTTCTTAGGCCAGCATTATCCTGATACCAAATCCAGACAAAGACACTATTTTAAAAAAGCACAAAACCACTATATCCACTATGACCATCATTCCTTAAGAATTAATGCAAAAATCCTCAATAAAATAGCAACAAATCAGGTTCTGCAGCATATTAAAAGGATTATACTAGTAGGCCATGAAATATATTAAGGAAGACATACTCATTAAATACAAGTTGCAAAATAGATAATTGAGAGACCAAACCTGTAATCTCCCTACCCAGACAACTACATTGTTTTTATGTCTTCCTAGGGTTTTTTTCTGCTTTAAAAAATATATATATAGTTTAACTTACCCAGTATTTATAACTTGATATCCTGTTTTTAAATTTTACCTGATATCATGAGCAGGTCTTCATGTTTTTATTTTTTGTAAACATAGCCTGAGGATAGACAAATCTTTTATGTCTTGGATGGTAGTTTTTTGTCTCTTCCCCTTTTTGGACAGTGGAGGAGCTGGCTCCTGGGGACTGGACCAGCTAAGCCCAGCAGCAAGATTTTGGGTGTTGCATGTAAATAACTCCCCTTGCTGAGCTCTGGAGGGCCCCTTTTCCAGCAAAGCCATGTCCTCAACCTGAATCTTTTCATTGTTGCCATTCCCATGCCCCCAGCAGCACAGGGTAGGTCTCTGTCCTGGAGCACTTCCCTGAGTGTGTCCAGCTGTAACCACCTCTCTGTGGCCTAATGAGAGCTTGGGGCTTGTGCACTCTACTGCTTCTTTGCTTGTCTTTCTTTAACAAAATTTACTTTATGCTTGTTCTATTGTGTTGCTAGTATGTTTGTAATAGTGTGTGTGTGTGTGTGTGTGTGTGCCCATGCCCCTTCTGGAACATTGGACATCGCCTTTATACATTAAACTAGAGACCTGATGCACAAAATTTGTGCAAGGGGCTCAGCCCTTGCAGCTGCAGCAGCTGCCTTGGCCCTTGCAGCCCCAGCTTCATCCAGAAGGTCTTTCGGCTGTCTGGTCTAATGAGCATATTATGCTTTTATTATTATAGATAATAGTCATCATAAGAATAGCCCATAATTAACTTACTATTTTCAATGTGTCTCTATTATACGAGAAGCTTTGATGACTACCTTTGTGTATAATATTTTGTTTTGTTTTTATTATTTCCGCTCATTTTCGTAACATAAGTAGAATTACTGGTTAATGCTGTTATAAAAACTTTCATGTCATTAATACACATTGCTAAATTTCTTTGCAGAAATGTCAGGTCAATCTACAGTCCCATTAGCAGTATATGAGAGTGTACCTGTTCCCAAAGACCCTCACCCTTTGAAAAAAAAATATTTGCTTGGTAATACAAATTTTAAATCTCATCAAACAGGGCTGTGTCTGTCTTTTGAATCTTTATCTAAAGAACTCGCTAGTCCTGGGCTGAGTTGATTAGATGCTTCTCTAGGGAATAGCAAGGTGGGCCACTTCCTGTCTCTTGACAGTTTTATTGTGTAAGAAGGGGAGCAGGTGCAGTCTTAACAAGTCTCTAAATCTGTTGGGCTTGTTGCTAGAAGGAAGAGATTAGCATTAGTTACAGCAAAACTACAGTGTTGTATTTGTCTTTCATCGCCATTTAAATAATACCTCTCAAGCCACTCCTTTAATGGATTGTTCAGCTATTTATGGAAACAGTTTGCAGTTAACCCAATGTACTAAGCTTGACTAGGTTATTCTTAGGCTAGTAAACTATGGGGGGAGGAGGCACTCCAGCGTTTCTAGAACGAACTGACTTCATCGTTTACCAGAAGATAGCAAGCCAGGCTATCCAGTTTCCAACAGTGTTGGCCAACTGAAGCTTGTTGATCTCACCTTGGCCAAATACATATTTGCAGAACAGAGAGCTAGGCTTTTGACTGTGAAGCATTGATATCTGAGAGAAACAGGTTCTCTTCTCTCTCTCTTTTTTTAAAGTATATTTTATTGTTTTTTTACAGAGAGGAAGGGAGAGGGATAGAGAGCCAGAAACATCGATGAGAGAGAAACATCAATCAGCTGCCTCCTGCACACCCCCCACGTGGGATGTGCCCGCAACCAAGGTACATGCCCTTGACTGGAATCGAACCCGGGACCCCTGAGTCCGCAGGCCGACGCTCTATCCACTGAGCCAAACCAGCCAGGGCAGGTTCTCTTCTCTTCTTTCTCCTTCCTGTATGACACTTCAACTTCAACTTCAAAAAAGACCTAAGCCACCTTACTTCATCTCCTTTGATGTCCTAGAATCTTCTCCATCAGGAAATGTCTCTGCCTTCACTAGGCCCCCTATCCCACACCAAAAGAGAGGCTCAGTCTCCACTGAAAGGCTGAACACACACACACACACACACACACACACACACACAGTGTCTTGTCTGCTTCACTCCCCCGTCCTTGGATGGTGTAGTCCAGTGGTCGGCAAACTCATTAGTCAACAGAGCCAAATATCAACAGTACAACGATTGAAAATTCTTTTGAGAGGCAAATTTTTTAAACTTAAACTTCTTCTAACGCCACTTCTTCCAAATAGACTCGCCCAGGCCGTGGTATTTTGTGGAAGAGCCACACTCAAGGGGCCAAAGAGCCACATGTGGTTCGCGAGCCACGGTTTGCCGACCACTGGTGTAGTCCATCACTTCTCTCTGTCCATGAGTCTCTTTCTGCATTGTTCCTTCTCTTCCGCTGAAAATCACATTTAGGTCTCTCTTAACCTAAAATAAAACCCTTTTTATTTGTCTTGTGTCCTCCTTATCCCCATCTTTGTTTCACCCATGAACATTCCCTTTTTCATCTACTTCTCAAAATGTACCCTCCACTTGAGGGTACTTGAATGACCTCACTGAAAACACTTGCCTCAAAAGTTACTCAAAAAAATTTCTTCCTAGCCCTAACTGGTTTGGCTCAGTGGATAGAGCGTCGGCCTGCAAACTGAAGGGTCCCGGGTTCGATTCCGGTCAAGGGCATGTACCTTGGTTGCGGCCACATCCCCAGTAGGGGCTGTACAGGAGGCAGCTGATCAATGTCTCTCTCTCATCGATGTTTCTAACTCTCTATCCCTCTCCCTTCCTCTCTGTAAAAAATCAATAAAATATATTAAAAAAAATTCTTCCTAATCACCAAGAATAATTTTCTTCTCAGTTCCCATTAGTATCTCTGAAACTTGGCACCATTCATTCATTCATTCATTCAACAAATATTTATTGAGCAGCTACCTCAATATTCTCTCCTTGAACAGTGTCCCTTGATATTTGCACAGTCTTGCCCCCACTAAAGTTGGACGATTCTCCACCCAACACCTTCCTTTTTCTTTCTGTTCCTTTGCTACTTTTCTTTTCTTTTCATCCCACAGATGAAGTTAGTCTTCTGGGTATCATCTCCAGTCCTTTCTCTCTCCTTCTACACCTTTTTTCTGGCTAAATTACATCTACTTTCATGCCTTACAAATCTGTAATACTACCCTGACTTCGCACCCATTTTCCAGACTCACCTTTCCAGTGATTTCCTGGCTGGTAACGTCAGTCCCCCAGGTATTAGGGCCAGAAACCCCTGAGTCATCATTGATTCCTTCCTCTTCCTTGTCCCCAACATCATAGTTTGGCAGCAACTATTATTCCTCCAAATTATTTCTCCCATCATGGTCTCTTGTGTTAACCTCATTACTCTAACTTTTTGTTGACATGCTTATTGATTTGAGAGAGAAAGGAAGGGAGAGATATAGATAGAGAGAGAAACATTGAATGGTTGCCTCCTGTACGCACCTTGACCGGGGACTGAACCCCAGGTATGTGTCCTAACCAAGGACCGAACCCACAACCTTTCAGTATATGGGAGAATGCTCCAACCTACTGAGCCACACTGGTCAGGGCTCATTACTCTATTTCCACAGCCTCTTAACTGCTCCTCCTGACTCCCCCATTCTCTACCTTGACTCTTAGCTTCCATCACACCACTGCTGAATTGATCTTTAGCTATGGAACCAGGGAAAAGAGTTTCTTATATCACCTCCTTAGCAGAGATTGCTGTAGAAAATGCCTAATTGCCTGCCCTGGAACACCCTGGCTTGGATCCTTAGGGCGTGGGTCTACTAGTTGTCTTATTAGAGCCATAGAGAATGATGACTGCAACTGTTCTCATAATCCTCTCACAACTGTGATAAGAAAACCAGAGTCCTGAGGCATGTGTCCTCAGAGAGAGGCCATTTGGAGCTGGCTAACCTTCCTCTGGTTGTGGCTGAGAAGTGTTTAAGAGTCTCGTCAATAGGTCTGTTTGCACTGTAGAATGCTTCTGTAATGAGGAATGCTCATTACCAAGGCATTTCTACCCCATAGGCAGTTTCTGTGGAAGACATAGTCTTCACTTTGAGTTCTTGTGTAGCAATTGACTTGTGATTAATGACTCATACAGTTGAGAATTCGGATTTCTTTGTACTTTTCTCACTAGGTACATAGAAATATTGATACCGCATATTTGTATAGTTTGTTATAGTTTCTCTTAGTAAATAGTACCCCCATTTAACAGGTGTGGAAAACTGAGATTTGAAGAGGTTAAGTGACTTGTCCAACATTACATAGCTTGTAAATGACAGGGCTGGGGCTCAAAGGTAAGAGTAAAGACTTGGAAGTTGTGAGCTGTGGCTAAGCTGTGGGACTGTCATCGAGTGCATGGCCTCTCCACAGCTGGGCTCTTCTAACCCTACCTCAAAAGAGCTGACGTAAGAAATGGAGAAATGGTGACCGTCCTGTCCTGAGTTCTTGGCCTGCCACATGCACAGTGGTCTGAGTCTGGGGGCACGTTTTCAAGAGCAAATGATGTGACACCAGGCTATTTCTGCCAATTTTCCTAGTGTCTCCTTTTCTGTGATGATGTCAGAGTGAGTTGTGATGGGTGTTGACCCCTTGGAATGACAAGACTATTGTCAGAAGACATGTATGGCATCACCTAAGATGGGTAGTTTTTAAGAAGTTCTCTCAGGGACAATGAGGGCCCTGGAGCTGGCACTGAGATGTGGCATTCCTCACTCTGAGCCCTGGGATCCTCCATGGATTTCTCTGCTACCACTGCAGCCACACCGCACTATTTCTTATCCCTTGAACTGTGTCTGGTGGGAGATGTCCAACAGTTGTCCTAATGCTCTCACGGCTGCAGGGATGACAAGGGTGATGGTGCCAATAGGCAGCATTTCTCCTGTGTGGCCCTCTGGTGACTCCACAGGTATGAGGAGGCAGTGGGTGTGTTGTTGACTCGGGGAAAGGAGTGGTGGCAGAAATGGTGATGATGGCGGGAGATAACATTGCCACAGAGTGGTGAAGTCACTCCCTGCAGAGAAAACAAAGCCTGTGTCATGCATGCATATGTTGTGGGCACAGGCTTGTTCTTAGTGCCTGGTCTGTTTGTCTTGAGCTATTTCTGCTACTGGGAGTCAGGAACCCTTTAGCCACATCACCCACAAAGTTTCACTTTTCTGCTGTTATTTCCTGATTGGTGAAGCTTTTTGCCAGGCTGTGCCTAGGGCGGTATAGAGTCAAGGAAAGCACCTAACTGCAAGGATAGCTTTGAAGAGAACATGGACTCCCAGATGGGCAGCAGGTGTCCTGAAAGGGATGACATTGGAGGGGGGACGCAGTACCACCAGCCTCGCTTCCCTGTGTAGAAACCCCAGAGCCATTTGTGTGTCTCAGTTTTGGGATTGGCACAGCCAACAACCGTCCCCCCCCCGGCCCCCCATCATGTCGGGATGCAACCTCAGCCCGCTCACAGAGGAGGAAGCAGGTTGTGCAAATTGTTGCTCACACACAAATCTTCACTTCCCAGGATCAAGGATCAAGACTGTCATTCCCTCAGAAACTCTTGGTGTCCTAAGACTGAAATTTCTGAGAGGATCCTGGGCTGTGGGTGGTTTCAGGAGTCTGCCCCTCTGTGGTCAGGGTTTGTGTTGCTATCTTAGAGGAAACAGAAACTGTGACCAGCGCTGTGACTGCTGGGTATTTTTCCTCTTTTGTTCTGAGAACTCAAGAAGAGGAAAAATGCCACCTCGAAATGCCCTTAGGATAACTGATCTCATGATATCTCCAGCACCTGGAACGGTGGCTGGCACACAGGAATTACTTCACAGACATCTGTTGAATAAATGAAGTCTTGTGTCCCCAACTCCTGGTCATTGGTTCCTTCAGCTGAGACTGGAGAAAGGTTTGAGGTTACACCTATTTCTCCTTTGACTGTCACAGTGGTCCTGGAGCTAGGAGGAAACCAACATGATGGTTGTAGCCTGGGAGGTGTGACCAGCACTGCTGCAGAAGGTAGCCAAACTCCTGAGGGCAACTCTAGGCTAGGAGGGTGTGCCTGCCTTAGATGGAGCCAGGAAGAGATGAGCTCCAAAACTAAGATGGTGGAGGCTGGAGATTGAACTTTGGAGGAGAGGAAGGCATTGGGGGAAAAGAAAGTTGGACCTGTGCTGGTGAGCATATAATCAAAGCTGGGTTTTGTTGCTGTTGGCTTGGTTCTGGAGCTTCTAGGATTATCACCAGGGGCAACCTTGGTGCTTGTCACACCAGATGCTGGGAGAAATTAGGTCAAATGACCTGTGGTGATATCAAAGGTGAAGAAATATCTGGTCAGTAGGCATTGTTTGAGGTGTGACTGTAGTGGTATAGTTGGCAAAAAGAGATAAGGTTCTTGCCTTGGAGCCAACTGTGCAGGGTGGATTCTAAATTGTTTTCCTTGGTGTTATTGACCTAAAATTTTGAGGGCAGCTCAAAGGAGGTGGCTCCATTTACTAATAAGGAAAAGGAAGGAGATACGAGAGAAAGATGTAATGATGTCAGTGACTTTTCTGATACCCCAGTTTCCTCAGAACACAGGTCAGCTGGACTTTGACTTGGGGAGAAGGGAATGAAGCAGGAAAGCGGTTTTGTAGTAACTGTTGTGGTTTGGTGATTCCCGACACACATGGTTTTTCTGATACCCCCCAATGAGGCCCTTTCTGAGCTTGACATGGACAATTAACAGACCATGGAATGGTTAAGATCACGGATTCTAGAGTCAAACTGACCAACATTCGCTGTGTGACTTGGGCCAGTTATGTGATCTCTCTGAGCCTGGGGTCTTTATCTATAAAAGTGGGATGATGGTAGATAATGCCAATACCAGTTGGGTAATGTAGGCAAAGTGCTTAGCTAGGTACCTAAGCTCAATAAATGGCACTCTGTGCTGCCTATTATCTTGGTCTCTACAAATTTCTGGGACCCTGGCAAAGGCAGCAATCCTTGTGACTGTGTCCTTATTAGGGCAGAATTTCCGTTTACTATTGTTTTCACACTTGTCCCTTCCCTTCCCAGATCCCCACTGCTACCACCAGGCCAAACCACAGCATCTTCTGCCTGAATTGCTGCAGCCATCTCCTATCTGGTCTCCCATATCACCCTTGCCCTCTTCCAATCTGTTTTCCCACACGGTATCCAAAGCGATTATTCCAAGGTTCAAATCCAATCATGAGACTTCTTCACCTAAAGCTCATCACTGCCCATTTTAGTTCCTTAAAATCCACAACCCATTCCATGGCTTACAAGGCCCTGCATGATCTAGCAGCTGCCTACTTCGTTCAAGTCCTCTAAAGGGTCAGCTTCATTTTTGACTCAGCCTCTCTTCCCCTGCCTGGCTCAGGCTTTCCCGCCCCCAATGCCCACCCCTCCATCTGGCTTACTACTCAGCCTTTAGGACTCAGCTCATATGTACCACACTTCCTCAGAGAGGCCTTCCTAGATGTACTAATCTAAACAAAGTCTCCTTATTTTACTCTCACCATAACATTTATTCAATCCTTATAACACTATCATAATACTTATCACACTACATTTGTAGTTGGGAATTTTTCTGTAATTATTTTATGTCTCACTGTATGCTAGATCTTAGCTACAAGAGGCTGGGCCCTGTCCCATTCCTCACTGTGTACACACAGTGCTGCCCTAGAACAATGTCAGCTACATGGTAGGCACTGCTTCAACAGTAGTTTAATTAACAAATGCATGGACGAATGAATGATGAATTAATATCTCAGCAGGGGTTGTGAATGCTTCTGTTCATTGATGGGCTGGGCTGCTGTGGAGGTGTGTTTGTCAAGGGTTGTGAGCTGCAATGCAAACCCAGGGAATGAGGAATTAGAACACTGGGTTGTAGTCCCAGTTGCCCTTTTTATGGGCTGTGTGGCCTTAAACAAGCTTTGGAGGTAGGAACCATGACTTACTCATCTTTGTGTCCAAAACACTTGGCACAAGTAGAAGTTCAGCAGGTAAAATCACTCCAAACTCTTTCCTATTCTGAATTCCTCCAAACCCACTATCAACAGGACTTTTAGAACTCAAACTGCAACTTGAGTTGGGTTATCTATTTAGAGAGCAGATGTCTGTGTAGACCTTAAAAATGCACACGTGAAGAAGTGAGCTGCCTGCAGCACAAGCCAGTGCCCTCTGCGCGAGCAAGGCCAAGGCTGCAGAGGCCACAGGCACCAACACAGATGCCCAGCTCCTGGGGCCTGGGTAGAGTCTCACAGAAAATCTTTAGTATTTCAACCTCTACGAAGAGCCAGTAACTTGAGTTCACATCAAATCAAGTCTTCAGCACTGTGCTGGGGGATGGGGGATACAACGATGACTAAGTATCTGCTTTCCATGAATCCAGCTTAGTAGGAAGGAAGATGAACAATAGAGGCGAAAGTCTGGAACTAGGAAGAGAGACAGCCTACAGTGTCTTCAATCCTGGTCTTCGGAGAAGCGGCTCTAAGAGCTACGTTATGTGCCTATCTGGGATGTGTAGCAGTTCCACGAAACCAGAGGACACAGTAGCAAACCACTTGTTTGAGCACATAAAAGGCTAACTGCTTCTTGGCCTCTCCTGGCAATGACGATAGGTATCGCTCGCCTGTAAAACGCTGCCAGGACAGCCTCTGCCTCCGGAGCTGTGCCCAGAAACCAAGGGCGTGGAGGAGATTGCCAGCCAAGGAACCGTGAAGCACCGGTGTCAGCCAGAGCGGGGCCTCTGACTGATGGCAGAGCTGGCATTCAGTCCGTGCATAAGATAAGCCACCTTCTGAATAAACCATGCTGGCCCTTGCAACCCCACAGGAAGGACAGGGTTTGTTTTCAGAGGTTCATGGATTCTTAGATGAAAGAAAATGCCTCTGAGCCAACAGAGGTGCCCATTCGGTTCCTGGCTCCATCACCCCCCTCACCCCCGATCTCCCAACTCTAGAACAGAGTGGTTCCTGTCTCAAACAAGATTCCATGGCTCTTCCATTTTACACCAAATACTACCTCGTTTTATCCTCTCCATGAGCCAGTGAAATAGCCTCTTCCCATTTGACTCATCTTGCCAATGCAAACACTGAATGGAAGGGACTTTTCTCATGTTCCCTGGACTGCTAAGTGGCAACCTGACATAGGGTTTTCTGATTTGAAAAACCTGCTCTTCACTGTACATTTTGCTGAACAATTGGCCTAAATTGGATTGATTTTCTTGCCAGGACCTCTTGTCCAGAAACTCTCTCCTTTTGGGTGTCCCCAAGACCAGTGAGAGTTTTTGGAGGGAAGGGAGTAGATGAAGAGGAAGATGGCCTGTGGAGGGTTTTGGTTCCCATGGTGGCAAGTTGGGTAGGTCTCTCCCAGACCAACAAACGGATTGGAGTTCCTCTGAGAGAGGGAGAGCAGGAGACCCTTCCCTCTGGGGCCCTCTTGATCATGGATGTCCCTGCCCTGCACTTGCTACAGTCCCATAACGTCCCTGTGACCCCACAGGGTGGTGGCCCCTTGGTTACAGGCCACTGATAGCCTGAGACTGAGGCTTATTTTGACCCAGTTTTCTTACTGCAGGGCATGGAATCAAGATTGCCAGGCTTCCTTCTGAGTCATTCCTGCCAGGAGCCACTGAGTTCCTGTTGGCCCCCTGCCCAGCCCACCTTTTTCACCTCCTTTCCTCCTTCACATTCAAGAGCCAGGGCTTTTCCTTAAGGAAGCCCTTACCACTGTGACGCCTTTGTGGTTTCTCCCTCTGGCCTGTGCAGAGGCTCTGATGCCTGCTCCAGGGGTGGCTGGACAAGGGTGTTGGCAGCAAGCAAGTGTGGAAACAGACTCTAGATTCAAATATAGGCAGGTCACCCATGAGCCTCCTCAGGCATCCAAGGGAATGGTACCAACCAGTTTCCATTCTCCCAGAAGCTCCTACGAGTAGATATGGGAGGCTAACTACCCATTCTGTAGAGACCACTTTCTCCTTCAAGGCCCTCCTGATGCTCAATCAGATGCTTGGGATGCCACCTCCCATCCCACGGCCACCACCTTTCCTGGCCCTTCTTCATTCTGTCCCCTTGATAAGGCACAGGACTCAGGGCTCCAGGGCATCCCTGCCCTTCTCCAGGGTTATCACAGGGACTCCCTTTCACCTTCATGGTCCTTCAATCCCTCACAGCCATCGCTCCCCACCTCGCTTTCCCTGTCCACTCCCACCCCAGTTCTTGCCCCTTTAGGCTCCTCTCCACAGACTTCCTGGCTTGTCCTGAGCTTGAGAACTCTAACTCAGGGCCACGTACAGAGCTGGTACCAAACACTTTTTGTATTGACTTTAAATCACAGAAAATCAAAACTTAAGAGCTTTGGAATCTGGAGGCCATGCCATTCACCACCCCACTTTTTATATAGAGGAACTGAGACCTGGAGAGAGACACAATAGGACCGAGTCACAGGGACTAGATCAGTTAGTGGCAAAACCAAGTCTGGGCCCCCAAATGCCTAACTCCAAGCCAACTTCTTCCCATTGCCCATGGTCAGGACTCCCACGGACATGCCTTCTTCGCATCCCTCTGTTTTATTCCCAGGACAAGACCCAGGACAAGCCAAGTGGCCTGGCTCTAAAGGTTCCTTCCTGTGTGATGAGTCGGGGGAAGGGGGCCCTGGTGGGAGAGGGTTGGGGAGGTGGTGGTTGTTTCATTTGCTCTTAGCCAAGCCTTTAAACATTTCGAAGAAGGCAGACTATTCCCTTCACCAGCATTGTGTCTCATATTATCTGTAAGAGAGCCTGTTCCTTCCAACCCACTACCCACGAAAGGATTCCTTGGTGAGAGCTTCCCCAGGCTTGTTGAGCAGGGGAAGGAGGGGTGGTCTTCTCTTTGGTTTGGGTTCCTGGCCCCTCACAATCGCCTGGGCCCCAGATCCTCTCAGAAGACTCAGACATCCAGAAATACAGAATAAAACCTGGTCCTAGGGCCAGAGGGGCAGCTTGGAAGGTGGTGAGGAGAGGTCAGGGGAACGTCATCAACAGGCCTTGCTTCCACCCGACTCCAGCTCCATATACAGAGGGGCCGTGGGGGAGGCCAAGGCCAGCACCTGGGCTAAAAGCCCTCCCCTAAGGACATTAGCCCAAGAAGAGGCTTTTAAAGCCAAGGTCAGAGGCAAAAGGCTGAATGCCCTCATGTCAGCTACCCTCTTGTTCCCGCTTACTTCTCCCCGCCAGCCTGCCTCTGCTTTTCAGTTCTGCCTATCTCCTCTGATTTTTCTCCTCTCTGTGTGTCTGTTTTGATTCTCATCTGTCTTTTCATCTGTCTCTACATAATTATAGAAATGTTTCTTCTGATTCTGTCACCTAGCTCTCTTATGGGTTTTTTTTTTTTTCTTTTCTGTCAGTCTCTCTCTTCAACTCTCTCTTCATCTTTCTATAGTTCTGCCTACCTGTCTTTTTCTCTCCACAAAATAAGTGCCAGTTTTTCCAATGGGTTTCCCCAAACCAGGGGACTCCTGACCCCCAGATATCTCTCTTCTCTCTGTGTCTATCTTTTCTTTTCTCTGTCTCTCTAGCATGTACACCTCTCTCTCTCTCTTCCCCACCCCATGACATGCCCCGGCTTCCCTCGTGATCCCTCAGCCCCCAGAATGCTGCCTCAGGTGCATCACTTACCCAGGATCACTGGCCAAAGGAGGCAGGAACATAAGCAGCTCAGGAATACCCAGGGGACACTCTTCCGATGAGTGCCCCTCATAGCTCCAGAAAAAGTCCTTCAGGCTCCCCGGGGACTGAGTATGGAGCAATGCTGTGAGAAGCAGGGGTGAACCTGTCCCCACTGGCTGCTGGCCTGAAACAGGTGTATTTCCCGGAGGGGCCAGAGTAGCAGAGAAAGAGGACAAAAGAAGGTGGGGCCCCATGCCAATCATCCTTGCCCTGTCTTTTCTTTCCTCAATCTCCGCCCCCTTCCCCACCAGGAAAAAAAAACACCCTATACAGTCATTGCTCTGCTCGTCAGTCTGAGCCAAGTAGGAGGAGGGATGGGAGGGGATGTGAGGGAATAGAAACCAGGGAACACTGGAAATGAATGGGCCACCCTCTGGCCCAAGATCCTGGGCCCTCTCCTGCCTCCCCAGGGGCTGCCCCTGTACTGCTGGAGCTGTGGACTGTTGCAGTGGAAGGTAGCAGGGTCATCCCAGGAGAAGGCAGGGGAGAATGAGAAAGAAAGGGACCAAGCAGGGGTGAGTTCAGGGCTGCATGAGTAAGAGAAAGAGTGAGATTTGAACAAAACAACAAGAAAGCCCACTGCATGGGAGAACGTATTTGCCAATGTTATCTCCGATAAGGGTTTAATCTCCAACATTTACAGGGAACTCATACAACGTAACAAAAGGAAGATAAACAACCCAATCAAAAAATGGGCAACTGACCTAAATGATAATTTTCGAAAGAAGACAGAAGGAAGGCCATGAGGCATATGAAAACATGCTCAAAGTCACTAATCATCCGAGAGATGCAAATCAAAACAACAATGAGGTACCATCTCACACCTGTCAGAATGGCTATCATCACCAAATCAACAAATGACAAGTGCTGGCGAGGATGCGGAGAAAAAGGAACCCTTGTGCACTGCTGGTGGGAATGCAGAATGGTGCAGCCACTGTGGAGAACAGTATGGAGTTTCCTCAAAACACTAAAAATGGAACTCCCATTTGACCCAGTGATCCCACTTCTAAGAATATATCCCAAGAAACTAGAAACACCAATTAGAAAGGACATATGCATTCCTATGTTCATAGCAGCACAATTTACCATAGCTAAGATTTGGAAACAGCCTAAGTGCCCATCAGCAGATGACTGGATTAAAAAACTGTGGTACATCTACACAATGAAATACTATGCTGCAGTAAAAAAGAAGGAGTTCTTACCATTTGCAACAGCATGGATGGAACTGGAGAGCATTATGCTAAGTGAAATAAGCCAGGCAGAGAAAGATAAATATCACGTGATTTCATTATTTATGGAATATAATGAACAACATAAACTGATGGACAAAAATAGATCCAGAGACAGAGAAACATCGATCAGACCATTAAACCTGAGAGGGAAGGTAGGGGAGGGTGGAGGTAAGGGGGAGAGATCAACCAAAGGACTTATATGCATGCATATAAGCCTAACCAATGGACACAGACAATAGGGGGGTGAGGGCAGGAGGAAGGGTATGGGGAGGTAGTGGGGGAATAATGACACATATGTAACACTGTAATCAATAAAGAAATTAAAAAATAAATAAATAAAAATAAAGAGAGTGAGATTTGAGGAGACCCTAAGGAGCATGGGGAGTCAGGGGAACAATGTGAGGTGAGAGGTGGGAATCAGAAATACCCTGTATGAGACTTTGGGGAAGGAGCATTGGGCTTAGAATATCTGCTCAGTGCCAGGCACATGGTAGACCCTGGCCAGATGGTGGATTTGTTGAGATAACAAGAGTCAGGGTCTGGAGAGCTCGTGGCAACCTGGGGAAATAACTTGAGGCATCTGGGATGGGTAGTGGGGTGGAGGGTAGAACTGGGGAGAAGGAATTGTGACCCCATGAGGAAGTGAGGGTGCTAATGGAGATGTTGAAGCTCATGTCACCTCATTATGACCTTTTGGGATTCACAGGCACCCAGAAGGGATAGGAACCCCAGACAGGGTGTGCCGAACAGAGTTCTGAAGGTGAGAGAAGGCAGGTGGTGTAGCTCTGCAAAGGAAAACAACAGAGGCCTTCCCCCACCCTTTGCCCAGTGAGAAGCTTCTGGTTCCTCGGGACTTGATTCTGAGTGTGAGGTCTGTGATTGATTGGTCCCAGAGCAGGGAGCTCAGGCTCTCAGACACCACACAGACCAGGAAGAGGAATCGACGTTTCCACATTCTCAGGCAACAGTGGCCTTGCCCAAGGAGAGGGAGATGCCTGACACTGTGGTGCCATCTCAGAGGACCCATGAAGGCCCCCACCCTGTTGGCTACTTGCTTTCTGAAGCCAGAAGTCCAATTATAGCCGAGGCCCAAAGGCTGGACCTTCCAACTATAGTGCAGATACCACAGAGAAGGAGCATGGTCTCCCCAGCAGTCCCTCCGCCTCTGCATGGACAAGTTGATCTTTTCTTTCCTGGGAGTGGGAAACTCACAAAGTTAAGAGGGATTTTAGGCACCTGGACAACATAGGAGGATATCACTGAAGAGAACTCTCGGACACACCAAGGCCCAACTTGGCTTTCTTAATTTTTATTTTTTTATTTTTTTTTGTCAGTTCTTGCTCATGAGTTCTCCCTATTAAGTCGCTGTGTGTTTTTGGTGGCACTCTCTGGACTAGAGATTCCCGTCTACAGAAGAGGAGGAAGAAGGCATTTCAGGTTACCGTTAGACCAAAGTAAGAGTTGGACATCTTGTTGACCCAGCACAGATAACCTCCCACTTTTCAATACTAGGAAAGCCAGAGGGCCAGAGCGTTCTCCAGAGGCTATTGTGGTGGCCAAGACTCCAACCCAGGATATGTGGGTTCCACCACCCAAGGCAAGTCACAACCTCTTTTTTTAAAATGTATTTTTATTGATTTCAGAGAGGAAGGGAGAGGGAGAGAGAGCTAGAAACATCAATGATGAGTGAGAATCATTGGTTGGCTGCCTCCTGCACGCCCCATGCCGGGGATTGAGCCCACAACTCAGGCATGTTCCCCGACCAGGAACTGAACCATGACCTCCTGGTTTATAGGTCAACACTCAACCACTGAGCCACACCAGCCAGGCAAGTCACAGCCTTTTTGAGCCTTGTTTTCCTCATTTATAAAATAGGGGTAATATATCAAAGAAAAGCCAGGGCTGGACAGTAGTCAATGTGGTAAAAACTATTCAGGACTACTATCATGGGGAAATTATATTCAGGACTATTGCAGTAGGAGAAAAGGGACCTCAGTATAGAACCAGGCTCTACTTCGAATACAGCATGGGCAAGCAGGAATTTACAGCCAAGGAGCACGGTAGGGGGCAGTGAATAAAAAATTATTAAGAGGAAACATCAGGAGGAGGGGGGTTCTGGCTAAACCAACCTAACAGGATTTTTTTGCTGACGACAGGTCAGAGCGATCAGACATCATCTGAGGGATGGGGAAGGATGAGGAACCTGATCAGACATCGTGGGTGATCAAATATTGAGGAGAGGATACTCCTGCTAAACTGACTTGGCAGGGTTCTTGCTAAAACTGGATTTTACAAATAAGTGCACAGATGGGCCTCAGAGAAGATGCTAGAGCCTGTCTAAAGCGTGGTCAAGCAAAGAGTCAAAAGGTTGTGAGACTGGAAAGAGCTCATAGACGTTAAAGTGCTAAGTGGTAAAATGTTAAGACACTGTAGAGGGCACGTGGCTCCTCATTTCTTCCTGACAGGTAGCAACCAATGAGGGAAGCCAGGAAGCAGAAGGAGGCGGAGTCTGGAAAAGAATGTCCTGACCCATCAGCATACCAAGGTCGTTCCTGTGTCTCCTTTGGGTTTTATAACATTGGCATGTACAAATCTAATTCAGCTTCTCCTACCCCCGCCCCCTCCATTTCCCTTCTTAGTGCCCCCCCTTTCTTTTTAAAACCGAATGTAACACAGCAGTGTTTTAAATATATTTTTATTGATTTCCGAGAGGAAGGGAGAAGGAGAGAGAGAGAAAAACATCAATGATGAGAGAGAATCATTGATTGGCTGCCTCCTGCACACTCCCTACTGGGGATCAAGCCCGAAACCTGGGCATGTACCCTTGACCAGAATCAAACCCGAGACCCTTCAGTCCACAAGCCAACACTCTAGCCATTGAGCCAAAGCAGCTAGGGCCTTAGTTTCCCTTTGAGCCCTGCTTGGTCTCAACTGGCAAATTTTCCAGAGTTCAGATGCTTTTAGGTCTCTGTGGTAAATGCCTCTCTCTTTATCTATTTGTTCTTCCTTCTCCCCTCCCAAGGCATCTGATGGAGACAGAGAAGGGTGAGGAAGAGGGAAGGAAACAAGGAGAGTCTCTGAGTTCCATCTGGGGAGACCTCCTAGGGCTGCAGGTGACTTGGTTCACCCAGGTTCAAATTGATATTCCATAGGTGGAGGGCAAGAGAACTCAGTCTAGACTTGGGGTATAAATAAATTGGAGCAAGGATAAGATTGTAACTTTTTCACATGGAAGGAAGACACAAGCTTGGCTTGAACAGACACAGCTTGAGTTCTGGGCAGCAAAGTCAACATCTTAAAGGGAGATTTCTTTCCTAAGCTAACCAAAGTGGGAGGCCCTCATTTTGGGAGGAACCCCTAAAATTGCTTACCTCCATATAAAATATGTCCTGGTAGACCCTCATGATGCTAATTAACTTTCTTCTGTCACACTTAAGCACTTAGACTGAGATGGGACAGGAAGTCAGACGTTTATTTGGTCTGATTTACTAAGTCTTGAATAGAAAGACTTGTAATTAGAGTATCAGGCCCTGTGTATGTCCCTGAGCCTGTGAGGAAACTGAAGTTCAGGGAGATGAACATGTACTCTCGTCATCAATGAGTCATGGTCCAGGTTGGGTGACCAAGTGAAACAGGAGGATGCTCACTTCCTTGATCACACTTGCCCAGGTCACACAGTAAGTCACAAAGCTGGAATTCGAGACTAGGTCTGTCGGGCTCCAAAGCAAAAGAAGGAACTTAACATGTATTAAGTGCTTACTCTACCCTGAACTGTGTTATTTCCTGAAGGCAAACACGGAGATGCACCTTTAAGAAAGGATTCAGCATCCAGTTGCAAGGAGAGTGGTTAGTTGACAGCCTCTAGCTCTTAGCTCCTTCAGAGTGGCCTCAGCTATCAAGCCAACACATACCAGCTATCAAGGATCAACTCTTCTCGGGGTGACCCTTGGCCAATGACTGAGCAAGTCAGTGGTGCAAGGCGCTGGCTATTTCCACCCTCATGGGGCTCCTCTAACAGGCAGTCTTCACTCCAGAGCACCCCTTAAGGCTGGCAGAGACATTGTGACTTTGTCAGCTCCCACCCTCCCCACCCCCCATGCCCATCCCTGTCTCCTCCCTTTTCCTTTCATAAGTATTACTCCCCAATAAGCTTTTTCATTTCACTCCATCTCGGCGTCTGCTTCCAGAAGGACCCAACCTGAAACATTCACTTAAAAGGGGATGCCCACTGGAGTCCGGTGCAGAGAGCTCTTCGTCCTGGGAAACGGGGTGCAGCTGGAAGGAGGGCCGCCCCCTCACCTTTTACACAACGCATGTAATGCACATTCGTGGGGAACCTGGTGCTAACCAGGGGTGGGCAAACTTTTTGACTCGAGGGCCACAATGGGTTCTTAAACTGGACCGGAGGGCCGGAACAAAAGCATGGATGGAGTGTTTGTGTGAACTAATATAAATTCAAAGTAAAGGAGTGGAGGGGAGAGCAAGAGAACCCTCTGCTCTTTCGGCTCCGCGGCCGGATAGAACAGCCGAACGGGCTGTAGTTTGCCCACGGCTGTCAGCTAAACCATTGGTAGATGACCTGCTTCTGGGTCGGGGTTTCTTACGGAGCAGAGTAGCTCCCTCGCTGTGATCTATTGAAAGTCAGCCCTCGACACAAGGGTTTGAAGAAGAGAAAAAAATAAAATATTTTAATTTAAAAATGTTTAATTTTCTTTTAAAATTTTTTTAAAATAAAAATAAATAAAAGAGGATGCCCATTTTACAGACACAGAAACTGACCCTCTGAGCTGGGATTCAGACTTAGATCTGCACACTTCTTTTCAATGCTCCATACTCAACTTTTGGGCAACAGGGTGTGCAAGGTCCTGGCGGGCTTGGTGGGACTGATGCCCTGCTACACACAGTCCCTGTCCTTGAGAAGTGTGTGATCTGCTTGGCAAGACAAGCTTCTCATAGTGCAAAAGATAAAGACCAATGGGATTGATGCCAGGCTGGCGGCTTGACCCCGATCAGGAGGGTGCTGTGTGCTGCTGGCAGTGCTACCCCAGACGAGGACACCAGGATGGTAAAAGGGAAGTCCGGCTCCTGAGGGCTTGGCTCCCAGGCCATGGTGAAAGCAAGGGCCATGGCGTTTGGACCACACAAAGGCCCCCATCATTCTCCCAGGATTGTGTTTCTTAAACGTACAGAGCATTTTCACACCAATTAGCTCATTTCCCTATCATTTTACCTCTGGGGCGGACAGAAGTATAATGCCTACCCAAGCCACGTCATCTGAGCATGGGGTCCTCCTGAAGGAGGGGCCATCCTGAGTGCACAGGCAGGGGTCAAGGGGCAGTACTGACTTGAGGCCAGGAATCCAAACGTATCCATTCACCCAACTTTAAGAAGAAGAAAACTAAGGCCAAGAAGTTAACAACAGTGTTAAGTCAAAAACCCAGAATCCTGATGCCCAGATTTGCTGTCTGTGTTATACAGTTAGGCTTCCTTCTTTAAATTCTGAAAGAAAAAAGGAATCTCAACATACTTTTAGAACTGGAATCAAGTAGTGCACACTCTTCATTCTACCAAGGTAGTGTTCCAGTTCCACAGTTGATAAGTGGCAGCTGCGGGCCTTGAACCCTGTTTCCAGTGCTTTTTCTGCTTTGCTGCTCTGCCTCTCAGGCTTATTAAGCTGCCTTTGTGTACTCCTGGCACCCAAGCAGAACCACTGCCCCTAGGCTAAACCTCTCTCCAGGCAACACCCCATAAATGTTGTCATGATGGGGACTGAACGATGATAGACTATCCTCTCAGACATGGCAGCCGGCAGAGATCTCCAACACAGGGTTCTGACAGAGAGCCCAGCCCAGGCCTAAAATAGTCTTTTACAATAAAGTTGACTAGTTGTTGTTTTCCCTATTATAAGAGCAATACATGCTCATTTTAGCAGGTATGGAGAATGCTTAAAATTAGAGAGCGGCCCGGCCGGCGTGGCTCAATGGTTGAGCATTGACCTATGAACCAGGAGGTCACGGTTCGATTCCCAGTCGGTGCACATGCCCGGTTGCAGGCTTGATCCCCAGTAGGGGCTGTGCAGGAGGCAGCCAATCAATGATTCTCTCTCATCATTGATGTTTCTATCTCTCTTCCTCTCTGAAATCAATAAAAATTATAACATTTTTTTAAGAAAGTAGAAGAAAAACATCATCAATGTTTTTGATACATTGATAGATTTCTAGTCTGTTCCCCATAAATAGCTCATGCATATAGTTTTAATCTATCATATCATAGATAAAATTTGAATTTCTACTTTATTATGTAACTTCGAACCTATACATTTCCTTCTGTTGGTACAAACATTTTATTCTCATATTTTTAAAGACTGCATAATATTCCTTTGGGTGGACTGCCACCATAACTTATTTAATTACATTGGTCACTGGGGTTCTTTACAGCTGCCCCTATTGTAAGTACCTCAGAGGTGAAAGTCCTTGTGCCTGAAGCTCCCTGTGTGTTTAGGCTTATTTCCTTAAGTGAGAATCAGGCCTGGTGTGGTTTGTCAGACTGCTCTGACCTTCCTTCTCCTACAGCAGGAAGTCAGTTAGCATGATTTAGCTAAGTCTACAGGATGTGGGTGTATTCTTGGACACTCGGGATCCATTAAAATCTCAAATGCTGCCCAGCAGGTGTGTCTCAGTGGTTGAGCGTCGACCTATGAACCAGGAGGTCATGGTTTGATTCCCCACCTGGGTTTCAGACACAACCCCCAGTAGGGGGTGTGCAGGAGGCAGCCGATCAATGATTCTTTCTCATCATTGATGTTTCTATCTCTCCCTTTCCCCTCCTCTCTGAAATCAATTTAAAAAATTTTTTTAAATCTCAAATGCTGATTGATGGTCTAATTGTAGAGGGAAAACCAACTGTAAAATTAGATGATTACTCAGTTAAAACGTGGGTAGATTAAAGACTCTGCAGGTGAGTTGGGAAACAGGTGAATTCCCTCAAGGACGCCTTCCTGGGTGGGCTCCCAGCCATGATCCATGACGATCTGCCAGGCCTTCCATTTGAAAGCTGAGCTTTGATACATAGCCCAGGTGAATATTCTAGAGAATATGATCCAGAAGGAATCTGAAAGAGATAAGGGGTTGGGGGAAGGCACTTATGCAGAGGATTGGGACAGAAAGGAATGTAAATGCCTGGAGCAAAACCTAGCTGGGGAGTGAGGCCCACCCTCCTCTCCCAGTTCTCTGGGGAGAGGAACCAGCTGAAGCTGGAGGGGAGGCCAAGGGGTGCAGAGCCAGGCATCCCAGCAAGCCCCAACCCGCTGAGTGTGGTGGAGGCCCCAGAACTCAGACGGAGGGTCACAATGGCACTCCAGAGCTAGCTTCCTCCATGAACCTGTGTGTCTGGCACAGGAGATGCTGAGAGGATGGAGACACAGTCTCTGCCCTCAAAGCGTCACAATCTAGAGGGATCTAGACATGGGGAAAAAGGCATTTAGTGACAGGCCCTCTGGGTCTGTGGCCCTGCAGTCTGGGTGTGTACTGGGCAAGGGAGGGAGCTCAGTGAGGGTAATCCAAGAGAATCTCTGAATTCATTTCCTAGGGCTGCTATAACAAAGTACCACAAACCTGGTGGCTTCAAACAACAGAAATTTTTCTCCCTCTCACAGTTCTGGAGGCTGGAAATCCTGAATCAGGTGTTGTTAGGAACGTGTGCCCTCTGAAGGCTCCAGGGAAGAATCCTTCCTTGCCTCCTCAACAGCTGGTGGTTGCTGGCATCCTTGGCTTGCAGCTGCACAAGTCCAGTCTCTGCCTCTGTTATCACATGAGTCATTGGAGCTGTACCCATGCTAATCCAGTAACTGATACATGTGCAAAGACTCTATTTCTAATAAGGTCACATTCTGAAGTTCTGGGTGACATGAATTTTGAGGGGTCGCTTATCCAACTCAGTACAATGCCTCTAAAGAAAGTCTGAGAAAGGTAAATATGTGAGTCATTACAATAATGATGACCTCTGCAGGAAGCCCAGCAGGTGAGCCCATTCCATCTTGGGCTGGCCTTGTTCCCCAAAAAGGCCTGCCCTCGTCACCACTGTGTCACAAGTCAGGCTGGGTGACCAAAGGAAACGTGCTGGACTAATCCCTTGATCAAACAAACTTCACAGGCCAGAAGGTGGGCAGGCAGCAAACTCTCATGTCTGCACTGAGACCACCCCTCCACTGCTCAGGAGGGCTGAAGAGAAGTGGAGAAAAGAGGGGAGCAGGACCACATCACTGCCGGCCCCCCGGCCCCTTCCCTGCCCCCGATTTCAGCCCTGCTCTCTCAAAAGTAAATTTGCTACATCTGAGTGACGATATATGTCATACTTCCTGGTTTCCTTCTGAACCCAGAGAACACAATAGGGTGGGCAAGGAGAGAGGGACAGGCGAGTAGATTTAAAAATAAACTAACCCCACCCTGTCCTTGGGCATTCCACAGCGGGGCATGTCTCCAACTCCCCACCCCCAAACTGACACCCCCTACTCTCCAAGGGTGGGAAAGAATAAGACGTAGACATTTTCTTTTTCGCCTACACAATCCCAGACTCTCCCTTTATAGGAAAAAAAGTTACTTCTTGTCTTGCCCCGCCCTGCCCCCTTGACACTACTTCAGGTGCGTTTGGAATGTTCTCTCCCAGCCCTGGGCTCCTGCACACACTCCCTGGAGCCCTGGAGAACTGAGGTCCAGGCAGGGGGAGGAAGCCAGAGCATGACGATGAGTAAGCCTGGGTCCCACAAGGAAGCAATCTCTGCAAGTTCACTGAAATGAAAGTTCAGCTTCTGGGGTCTTGAGACTGCTCTCGCCATGAGGTACCAAGTCCAGAATGAACTGCCCAAGACCTGGCCCCCGGTCCAGGAGACGAGTCTGGGAGGAATCACCACCTGTTGTCTTCAGGAATGAGGGTGTGGGAGGGGCTGTTGTTGAGCCCCAGAAGGCAGAGTGTGTTCCAGGAAAAGAGCCAGGGCTTTGGAGTCACCAAGGGCAAGCTGATTCCTCGCTGAACCTCAGCCTCCCCACTGGCACAATGGTATAGTAACTATAGTTCCTATTAGCTTAGCACATAGAAGGTTCTCCACAAAGATTATTTTACTCCCTACCCCACCCCCCAGGAAAGAGGACTTGGAAACAGAGCCAAAGAGTTGCTTGGAGCCCGAGTCTGGGTTGATCTGGGTGGAGGGGCTTGTCCAAGGAAGTGAGGGGGTTACAGTATGACTCTTGTTGAGTGAATAGCTATGCATGGGTGATGGGGGGCCAGGCCTAGCTATAGGGCTTAGGAGGCTACTGTCCCCACAGAGTCCTGTAAACTGGGAGATGGTCACTTGGCTAGATCAAGTGTTAATTATCCTATATAATAAAACCCTGATATGCAAATCGACCAAACGGCAGAATGACCGGTTGCTGTGATGTGCACTGACCACCAGGGGCAGACGCTCATTGCAGGAGCTGCCCCCATCCCAGAGGCAGTGGGGCGGCGGGGCAATCAGGGGGTGGAGCTGGCCGATGGGCAGCACCAGGCCGCCAGCCAAGATGGGTGCCAGTGGGGGGGGGGAGGGGCCCCCACCCATCACCCGGCCAGTCGCCCCACAGATCGGCCCTGATCACTGGCCAGGCCTAGGGACCCTACCCTATATATTGTGAATAGTCACTTAGATTCAAAAATTAAAACCTGGCAAGGCTACTCTAACACTGAAAAAACAGGATGATGCAGGGATGACATGCATGGACTCTGGCTTGCACATTTTGTAGTCAGTTCTGATTCTGACACTTACTGTATAACTGTGTAACCAAGCCAATTACTTAACTTCTCTCTGCTTCAGCTTTTCCACCCATAAGAGGGGGAAATGGTACTACTGCCTCAGAAAGATCATGTTATGTACTACTTTTTATATCAGGGCAAAAAAAATGTAGCTGCCCATACAACAGCAAGATGCCTTTCACCTGTATGAAAAGTATGGTCACTGGTGCATGCAGCATCCTAGATTGCAAGAGGGATGTCCGACTGCCAGTTTAGGCCTGTAAACATGCAGTTGGGCATCTCCCAAGGGGTCCTGGATTGTGAGAGGGCGCAGGCCGGGCTGAGGGACTCCACCCCCCCTTCCTGTGCATGAATTTCATGCACCAGGCCTCTAGTATATAGACAAGTTCTTAATGCATTTTTAAAGTCCTCGCCAGAGAACATGCTTCATTCATTCTAGAAGGAGGAAAGAGAAAGAGAGAGAGAGAGAGAGAGAGAAGAGAAAAAAACATCATCAATTGAACTGGCAACCTAGGTATGTGCCCTGATCGGGAATCAAACCACAACCTTTGGTGCACAGGATGATGCTCCAACCTACTGAGCCACACCGGCCAGGGCCCAGATACAATAATTTTATGCAGTGATCATGCAAGTCAGTAAGTTCTTCAAGAACTATAATATAGAGGCTGGGGGAGAGGAGCATGCTTGAGAAAATAAGGGTCTAAGAATCAAAAGTAATAGTATTGAGTCAACCTACTAAAAAACATAACATGCAAGGGCAAGGGCAAGGCGGGTCCCAGGAGGACATGATTTGGTTTGAGGGCTTTTTAAAAACTCTAACACCAGACTATCCCACAGAGCAGTGAAAGCCTTCAGGGCCTAGAGTCCTGACTGTACAACACGAGTCCAAATGTAGGCTTCGACATCTTATTATAGTCACGACGATAATGTGTAATAATTAATACATTGTGATATGTAACACAATGGTTTATATTACATATCATTGTTATATTCACCTAATTTAAGTGTGAATTGGTTTTTTAAAATGTTTTAACGGCTGTTATTGCCTGGGGCAGTGGTCGGCAAACTCATTAGTCAACAGAGCCAAATATCAACAGTACAATGATTGAAGTTTCTTTTGAGAGGCAAATTTTTTAAACTTAAACTTCTTCTAATGCCACTTCTTCAAAATAGACTCGCCCAGGCCATGGTATTTTGTGGAAGAGCCACACTCAAGGGGCCAAAGAGCTGCATGTGGCTCGCGAGCCGCAGTTTGCCCACCACGGGCCTGGGGAGTCCCTGGATGTCTGATTCTCTGGGCGATCAAACCCCTGGTCACTCTGAGACAATTAGGCCATTGTCCTTGGTTAGTTTGCCCCTCTGGCACGAGTCAGGCCCATACATGCAAGAACCTGACTTTCAGGGGACCCTGACTGTGGGAAGAACGACCCCATCCCCACCCCATGCCACCAGAGTAAAGGTCACTGTACTTTGCCTGAAGCATTAAAAATATGAAACCCACCCTAACTGGTCTAGCTCAGTGGATAGAGCAGGGGTCCTCAAACTTTTTAAACAGGGGGCCGTTGGAGGGCCGGACTATAGTTTAAACTATAGTCTGGCCCTCAGACTGTTGGAGGGCCGGACTATAGTTTAAAAAAAAAAACTATGAACAAATTCCTATGTGCACTGCGGGCCCGGGACGAGTCGGCTGCTAAGCAGGACAGGCACCGGCACCTGGCGGGCCAGATAAATGTCCTCGGCGGGCCGCACGTGGCCCGCGGGCCGTAGTTTGAGGACGCCTGGTAGAGCGTTGGCCTGTGGACGGAAAGGTCACAGGTTCGATTCCAGTCAAGGGCATGTACCTTGGTTGCTTGCACATCCCCAATTGGAGGTGTGCAGGAGGCAGCTGATCTATGTTTCTAACTCTCTATCCCTCTCCCTTCCTCTCTGTAAAAAAATCAATAAAATATATTTAAAAATAAAAAAATAAAAATATGAAACCCAAATTCTTGTTCTTTTATTAGAGCCTCCCCCAACCCTTTCCCCCCCCCCGCCCCCCTTCCCCCCCCCACACACACTCTAGCATGGGCAGGAGTGAGAGGCAGAATTAAAATTCACTGGTGTTCTGCCGGGCCTATGTGTTCAGTGGTTGAGCGTCAGCCTATGAAGCAGGAGATCAGAGTTTAATTCCCAATCAGGCCACATGCCTGGGTTTTGGGCTTGATTCCCAGTAGGGGCATGCAGGAGGCAACCGATCAATGATTCTCTCTCATCACTGATGTTTCTATCTCCCTCTCCCTTCCTCTCCCTGAAAAAAAAAAAAAATAATAATTCACTTGTTGCTATCCATGTCTGTGAGTCTGTATTTCCATATAAATGACTAAAGCATTTAAAAAAAACACACATACAGTGACTTCTACTCTTCCCAGGACCTAAAGAATGACATTTCATCAGATGAATACAGAGGGAGAAGAAGGAAGGAGAAAATGGGGAGTCCAGGAGCAGAGCTGAGCAAACCTACAGGTTCATTCTGACATCCAGACCAGACCTTGAACTACTGAATGACAGGAAAAGGCCGCTGTGGGCAGAGTCCCTGGGACAGGGAGGACAGTCGTTTTGACAGAGGCGAAATCTGGGGTCCAGCCCTTGTGAATGCAGCCCGGGTATGGGGGTGGAGGCAGTGTTAAAAAAATAAATGAGGCCATGAAACCAGAGCCCCTTCGTTTGGGGTGCTAGTGGTTTAATGCTGCCACCCTGTGTGGCACCATGAGAAATGTGAGAAGTTCTGGTTGCTAACTCACCCAAATTCCCTAGAATGTGGGTGAAATCCCTTGGGTACCTGGTTGGAATCTAGAATGTCTGCCTGGGGTGGAGGGTGTTACCAGAAAGGGGACCTGGCCCTGAGCGGGTATGCCTAGGGCCTGACTGTTGTGTGTGGGTTCTTGTCTTCGTACAGGAAAATTTTCACAACACAAGTCCAAGTGACTGTGAGGGCGCGTTTATTAGAGCTGGGGACAGTGAAACAAGAAAGGGCTTAGCATAGAAGCACAGGAAGCCCAGGCTGCCTTCGCTCTCTGGGAAGTCAGAGAAAAGGGCCTTGGGGACAAGTTCAGGGGATTAGCCAGCAATGAGCTGCCACTGCCCATTGCTCCCCTGGTTGCAAGTCCTGTGGGGTCCTGTAGGGTTTAGGAGATGCATGCCTGTGGGAGCAGATGTGGGGAAGACAGCCAGAGAGTAAGAGGGAGAGTGAGCCCTGGGTACTTTGTCTTGAGGGTTTATCTCTCTTTCGAAGGCAAGAATCTTAGGGGAGGTCTCAGGGAGGGTTTCAGCAGAATATTCATCAGTATTCTAGGTGTGCTCCTTCAGGGTTGTGGTCTCCATTGATTGGTCAGTGTCAGGGCAAAAGGTCGTTAGTCATTGTAGCTGATCCTGGTCTCAATGACCTGGTTTTGCTGCTTTCCTGGGTCTGGAGCTGAAGTACAACTGAGGCCTAGATGCTATCTCTAGGGAGGTGACCTTCTGCATCTGCTGTAAGTGGTTCTGCCAGTTTGTTCAGCTGTCTGTCTCCGTTTCCCTGTTCCACTTGTCCTGGCTCACTGGCCTGTCTCAGGGGCACCTCAGAAGGAGGAGAAGTGCAGAGAAGAGCCCGCTGGGCCTGCTTCGTAAGAAGCAACATCTCTCATCTCCATGCTGGCTGGTGTGGGGGGGGGGTGGGGGGTGGGGGGTTGTGCAGAGAGTGCTTGTGTTTGGGGCCTTTCTGGGAGTGGGTGTCTGCTTTCTATCTGGAATGTAGGACTTTGAGTTCATGGAGGGAAGTGAGAGAGAGAAGGTGGGTGGGAACCAGAAGGTGAAAATGGTCATTTCAATTAAAAGGAGCTTTCACAGGAACAGCCATGGCCAGTCGTCCCCAACTTCCTCCTCCCCGGCAGCACTCAGAGTTTAAGCTCAGCGTTAAATCACTTGTCCAGGATTATGCAGATCATTAACCACTCTCCACTCCCAGGTTTCCAGACCCTTGCCTTCCACTGCCTCTTCTGAAGTCTTCCTCTCTCCAGCCCCCTGACACACGCACAAACACACCCACGCCATGCCAGGCCATTTTGCTCATTGATTAATCCATAGATCCATTCAGTACTGCATGCCTAGCTCTGTACTGGGTGCAGGGAAGACAACCAGAGAGGAAGAAAGACCTAGCCACCTGCCTTGGGGAGCCCCTGCTCTGGTGGGGTCACCTTTGCCATGACTGAGCTAAGTTGCCCATGAAGGTTAGCTGAGAGTCCGCTGGAATCACATGTACCCAGGCTCCAAGTGCAGCCTGCAGTCATCCTTCTGCTTAAGCAGAGAGAAGCCAGCCTCTGTGCACTGCGCATTGCCAGCCACGTGCCCTCCAGCTCCTCTGGGCCTCGACCAGCTCCTGGACAGGCATGTCCCTCCAGCAGGCAGCCCCAGGCCACACAAACCTCTGCCCTTCACCCACACCAACCGGAGGCTGCCAAAGGCCACTGACCAATGCCACCACATGCCAGGTAAGAAAATAGAGCAAACCATTCATGAAAGAGAATTTACTTGCTACTAACAATAAAACTCTATGCCAGCTCTTTCATGATGTTATCTCATTTGACTTTTCAAGGCACCATGTGTTGAGCATTCACTGTGTTTGGCATTTTGACATATTAGCTCTAATCATTCACTGAACTTCTTTTTAATTATTGACACTATTACAGATGTCCTCCATTCCCCCGCCCCTTTACCCTCCTCCACCTAGCCTCTGATGATTAGTGATGTTGAGCCTACCCCAGGCCTACCACATTATTGTCTATGTCCATGGGTTATGCATTTATGCACATATGCTCTTTGGTTAATCTCTTCCCTTCTCCTCTATCCCCTCCCTTCTGAGATCTGTCAGTCTGTTCTATGCATCCATGTCTCTCGTCCTGTTTTGTTCATCCGTTTATTTTGTTCATCAGATTCCACATATAAGTGAGATCATGTGATATTTGTCTTTTTCTGACTAGCTTATTTTGCTTAGCATAATAATCTCCAGGTCCCTCCATGCTGTCCAAAAGAGTAAGAGTTCCTTTTTTTGTTTGTTTACAGCTGCATAGTATTCCATCATGTAAATGTTCCACAGCTTTTTTATCCACTCAGTGGGCACTTAGGCTGTTTACAGATCTTAGGTATTGTAAATAACATTGCTACGAACATAGGGGTGCATATATATTTTTTCTGATTGGAGTTTCAGGATTCTTAGGATATATTCCCAGAAGTGGGATCACTGGGTCAAATGGCAGTTTAATTTTTAATTTTTTTTTTTAGGAAACTCCATACTGTTTTCTACAGTTGCTACACCAGTCTGCATTCCCACCAGCAGTGCACCGGGTTCCCTTTTCTCCACCTCACCAGCACTTGTTGTCTTTTGATAATTTATGATAGTCATTCTGGCAGGTGTAAGGTGATGCCTAATTGTGGGGTTTTTTGTTTGTGTGTTTGTTTTAATATGTTTTTATTGATTTCAGAGAAAGGAAGGAAAAGGGAGAGATAGGAACATCAATGATGAGAGAATCATTGCTGGCCACCTCCTGCACACCCCCTTCTGTAGTTTTAACTTGCATTTTCCTGATGATTAGTGACGTTGAGCATTTTTTCATGTGTATTGGCTATCTGTATGTCCTCGTTGGAGAAGTGGTTATTCAGGTTACTTGCCCATTTTTAATTGGATTGTTTGTCTTCCTGGTGTTGAGTTATATAAGTTCTTTATATATATATGTTGGAACTTTTTGAAGTAGGTGTTATCCTGTTTTACAGATGAGAAAAATAAACACAGAGGCTGTTTCATTGTGTAAATAATGTTTATTGAGCGCCCATCTGTGCCAGGTACGGGGCTAGAACAGCAGTGGGGAGCAAGACCATCGGTCTTTGACCTCAGCAGTATGATAGGAAGCAGGTATTAAACAGAAAGGCAAGCAAACAATTATAATTGTGGTAAATGCTGTGAAGGAAAAGTGGGGCGTGTTCTAGGGAAAAGCATTTACTTTAGTTGGGGTAGAGGAGGCAGGTAGAAGCCTAAGCTGGGCTGAAGGAGGAACACTAGTTAGCCAGGTGGAGGTGGGGCAAGACAGCTGTGAGCAGAAGGATAGCATGTGCTCAGGCCCTGGGGTGGACAGGGACTTTGCCTAGTCAAGGATCTGAAGAAGGCCAGAGGGAGTGGGGTTGAGGGGAGGGAGAGTAAAATGGGGCTAGAAAGCTGGGTAGGAGTCAGATCCTTCAGGTTTTCAAACTCTATGAGCATAAGACTTTCCTGCGGGGAGCTGATTTCAATGTCTGCTCCAGAGTCCACCCTCCACCAAGGCTCAGCCAGAGAACCTGCACTTCTACCTATTTCCCCGAGGGATGCTGAGGCAGAGGCAGGTGGCTGGAGGCGGACACTTTAGGGAATACAGATGTAGGTCTTTATCACCATTTCAAGGACCTGGGCTTTTCCTAAGAGGAGGGAAGCTGTTGAGACCACAGGTGCACATTTGAACCCAGCTCCATCTGATTCCCAAACCAGAGGGACACTGTCTCTTCCCAAAAGGAAGGTGATGTCAGATGGATGCAAAGAGGATTGAAGGAAGGACCCTTCAGACAAGGGAACGGTGTGAAGCCAGAGGTGGGTGGGGCAAGGCAGCCACAGCGCCCTGGCCTGCTCAGAGCCAAATGTCACTGGTGCAGGTGGCCTCTTCCCATCACCTTGGAGGGGCCTCCACGTTCCTGCCGGAGGGCTTTTCCACCTGAATCCCATTTCGGCTTTACAAAACCTCTGTGAAGAAGAAGTACTGGGATCATTCACCCCTTTTCCAGATGACACCGAGGCTCAACGAGGTGAAGCTGTCTACTCAAGGCCCTATGTTTAGGCAGGGAATAGGAAAATGTGGGGGGGGAGCCAGGCGAGACCTGTCAGTGGGCAGCCAGGGTGGTCCTTGCACCCACCAGAGGTTATGAGGTAGCAGTGGCTGCTGTTGTCCCAGACCTCGTGGAGGCAGGAGGCTGGACAAAGTGACCTCTGCATTTTGATCCCTGGGGCTCTCTGCGAGGCCACTGCTTTGGTTCAGGGAGGTCATGGAGATCCCGGAGCCCGAACACCCTCACCGCTGTGTGACCTTGGGCAGGTACTCCCCGCTCTGTGCCTCGGTTTCCTCTTCTGTGAAATGAGGTTGGACGAGTCGGTCACTGTAGCTGGAAGTCCTTCCAGTTCTGATGCTATTGGACTGTGAGTTCGGCCTGGGTGGGTCCCTGATTCAGGAGGGTGCAGGCACAATGAGTGTTTTGGGCCAGAATGACAGTGACCCAGGTGCCAAGAGGAACAAGGAAGTCAGGCAGTGTTTCAAATTCGGTTTCAATCTGAGCTTCTCTGAGAACTGGGAGGGAAATGGGGTTCAGGGAGGGGGCTGCCCCAACTCCTGTCTACTGGGCAGAGAGGAGGTGGCTGTGAGCTCTGGCCCCGGGGCCAGGAAGAGGAAATGGTACCAGCTGTCATGGTACCTGGCAGAGAGGGGTCGCACCACTCTCCACAGGCCCACCAGGAGCCCCCTCTCCTCTCACCACCAGGATGGGTCCGAGGGCCAGGACCACGGCAGTGGCTGACGAAAGGGAGGTCGGATGGGAAGGGGGGCCAGGGGAAGCTTTGAGTCCTCAATTCCCAGAACTTTCTTGCCATCACCCAGACCCCAGTCAGGCCCACACCATCCGTGGGCCCCTTCTTCCCAGAGAGGTCCAAGCTGGTGCCTCCCCCAGGGGTGCCCACGGTGCTCCGTTGCCTCTGCAGAACCCCACCAGGGCGCAGACCCACAGCCAGCTCAGTCTTGCAGGCAAGGGCACGTGTCTCCTCCTGGCTGGTTCTTCTGGGTTCAGCCTGAAACTGGGTTCAGCGCTGAAGCCCAGCCCACAGCAGCCTGGCTCTTCTGCCTTCCTGTTTCCCACCCCTTTCCTGTTCCCACTGCCCTCGGCCTGGGCACCCACCAAATCTCCTGTCCACGTCTGATCTCCCACCTCTCTGACTCATGGTGCCTCTTCCTTGTTGCACTTCCCCTGTCTCTCACCTCTCTCCTTCCTCGTGCACACAGGCAGCTAACTGGTATTTTGCCCATTGCTATGATGGCTGACCCAGGACGACGCCTTTGGCCCTCAGAAAATTGAACATTTATGAAAGATCCATGGCAGGGGTGAATGAAAAATGAAAGGATTAAGAAGTAAAGATCAGTAATTACAAAATAGTCACAGGGATATAAAGTACAGCATAGGGAATATAGTCAATAATCTTATATAATAAAAGGCTAATATGCAAATTGTCCCCTCACCTGGGAGTTCGACCTGGAGATCAACTGGGAGTTTGGCCAGGGGTGGGGCCGGCTGGCCAACTGCTCTCCGCCCCTTCCCCTGGTCAGTCTGGCCCGATTGGCCCTGATCGGGGTGGGCCAGCCAGACCCCACCCATGCACAAATTCATGCACTGGGCCTCCAGTTTATAATAACTATGTATGGTGCCACGTGGGTTCTTGAATTATCAGGGGCACCTTGTAAAGTATATAATTGTCTAACCACTATGCTGTACACCTGAAACTAATATAAAATAACTAGTGTCCCAGTGCAAGAAATCTGTGCATGAGTAGGGTCCCTAGTGGCTGCCGGCTCCCAGTCAAATTCCCAGTTGAGAGGACAATTTGCATATTAGGCTTTTATTATATAGGATATGGAATGTAAACTGTAATTGAAAAATAAAATGAGCCCTAGCTGGTTTGTCTCAGTGGATAAAGCGTCAACCTGCAGACTGAAGGGTCCCAGGTTTGAATCTGGTCAAGGGCACATGCCTGGGTTATAGGCTTGATCCCCAGTGGGGGATGTGCAGGAGGCAGCCAATCAATGATTCTCTCTCATCATTGATGTTTCTATCTCTCGCTCCCTCTCTGAAATCAATAAAAATATTTTCTTAAAAAGAAAGAAAGAAAAATAAGATGGAAAAAAAAAGATCCACATTTCCTAAAGCCCATAATTCTAGAGTTGGAAGGTGCTCTGTGAGAGGAAACAAGGAGCCTTCTGGTCACTTTGGCTGGGCCTATCCTTTCAGCCAAGCCTAGAGCCAGGTCTTGTCACTGTCCAGCCTCCGGGGAAGTGATTCCTGCTGACCAGACCCCTGATGACACCTGATATATAAACCAGAATGCAGTTTATTAACCGAAAATGTAGTCTGGAACTCCCCAACTGGCTGACTGAGTGATACCTATTGATTTATCCTTCCCTGTTCCAGGCCATTAGTCTTCACTGGAAGCTGTCCCTTCCCAGAGATCAGATGTGAGGTGTCCCATTCACAGCCTCTGGTATCTGAAGGCTAAAGGAGGCAGCGTGGTGAGCCCGGAACCAGAATTAGGGGAGGAGAGTGCAAGGCCACCTTTCCCAGAGCAGAACACTCCTGCGTGAACAAGGGATCTTAAAGCCACTGTGGTTTGGAGAAGGCTGCGTTCTTTGCCTCCTCCTGTGTGTTGGCCTATTCAAGGCTCTGAAGTGAACACTGCTTTACCAGAAAATTTCCACATTTATCTGGCATCGAAACCGTTCCCCCTATTCCCTCACACTAGTGGATGGCTCACACCAGGGATGGATTCTGGGAAGTGGTGAGCTGTGTGCCTGTCCCCAGGGCCTCTCCCCACCCAGTTCAGCCTCCTGGGCCCCGTCTCTTGTTTTCCTTAGTGACTGGCCTCTGTCGGCGAATCTTTTTTTTAATATATTTTTTTTATTGATTTCAGAGAGGAAGGGAGAGGGAGAGAGAATAGAAACATCAATGATGAAAGAGAATCATTGATTGGCTGCCTCCTACACGCCCCCTACTGGGGATCAAACCTGCAACCCAGGCATGTGTCCTTGACCAGAATGGAACACGGGACCTTTCAGTCCGCAGGCCGATGCTCTATCCACTGAGCCAAACTAGCCAGGGCTGCCGGCAAGTTCTTTCGCAGTGCTGTCTGCATTGTGTAGGCACTGTCCAGCTTCCTACACCCTGGTGTCTGCCAGGAAGCCTCTGTGTGTTTAAGATGACCTACAGCAGCAGCGGAGGAGAAAAGTGCTGTTTAGGAGAACAGGATGAGAAATTCTGGAAAAGGCTGTAAGCTGTGGGTGCAGTGAGCTCATAAAGGAGCAGATGTCCTTGAGGGATTTAGAAATGCAGCCATGAACCTGGGCTGAGTTTGGGAATGAGATCTGGTGGAGACTAGAATTGCTCTGACTTATACAGTGAATGGAATCTGAGAGCCAGGAGTGACCTTGAGGGGAAGGAGAAGCCTTGGAAAAGGACAAGCAGCCAGATTTAACAGATAAAAATATAGAATGTCCAGTAAAACTTGAATTTCACATAAACAATGGATTTTTTTTTTTTAATATAACAGCCCCCATATAAGATTGGAGACATACTTATACTAAAGAGTATTTGTTGTTTATGTGGAATTCTAATTGAACTGAACATCCTGTATTTTCTCTGGCAACCCTATGCAGCAGCAAGAGGGGGAGACCTGGGCGGCTGGGTGAGGGGAGTTGTGGGGAGAGACGGGCTGGGTCGGGATACAAAGACTGCCTGGTGCTCTGCGACAGGCAGCTGTTTGCTGTGCAGTGTGGCCAGTGACCTGGAGACCACGTCAGAGTTCTGCTGAGGTGGGTGCCTCCTGGGGGTGGGTCGTGGTGGCAGGGATGAAGGAGGAAAAGGCCATGTCTCACATTTGTGTTGACACAGGGACAGAGAGAAAAACGAAGCAGGCTTGTGCAGTGTGGAGTCCAAAACGCCATGAGGCAGGAAATTGGAGCGGGGATTTGGGGGATTTGAAGGTTTGGGGGTGGCACAGAGCATCACCTCTCCCACGTGTCACCAAAGGATTCTGTGTTAGGGAAAGCATTCGACTTGATGAAGGAGGTAGAATGGGGCTTAATGTCTTTAAACCCCAAGGAAAGGATGGCTCCAGTTGACATTTGGGTCACATACTAGTATATTTATATACAGACACACGTGTATGTGTCTGTGTGATCTTATCTCTTACATGTTAGTTTTACTAGCCTAACTCTTGGAATCCTAGTGGTATCTTGTTATCCTTGAAAGGGACCTCAGAGACGGCTTATTTCAGTAACTTCATCGTAGACAGGAAGAAACTGAGGCCCAGAGGAGTGAAATGGCTTGTCCCAAGTCACACAGCTGAGCCATTAGAACCCCCTGCCCGTAACCACATCTGTTTTTGATCTTCTAGGTTCTCTCTCCACATTCAGGAGCGTTGACATCCCTGTGTCTCGGTTTCCTCATCTGTAAAATGGGGACAATAACAGTGTCCCATAGGACTGTTGTGAGGATAACTAAATAATAGGTGATTAGCAGAGTGTGCCGCTGCGGTGATCAGTGAGGCGCGGCTGTTTTGATTGTCGTCTGCTGATCCCTGTGTTGTTTCAGTCCTCTGAGAAGCGGATGCCCTGACAAGATGAGGCACGAAAAAGGTGGGAGGAAATGCCTCAGAGAGGAAAAAGAAGTAGATTAACTATCTGTTGCTGCCAAACAAATTACTCCAAAACTTACGTTTATTATTTCACCCAGTTTCTGAGGATCAGGATCAGGAGAGGCTTAGCTGGTGGTTCTGACTCAGGGCCTGTGAGAAGGTTGCAGCAGGGGCTGCCGTCAGCGCAAGGATCCCGAGCTCACTCACGTGGCTGTTGGCTGGAGGCTTCGAGAGCTGCTGAGCAGCATGGCCGATGGAGAGAGGGGTGGGGGGGGAAGCTGCGGTATTTTTTATAACCAATCTCAGAAGTGACATACTATCACTTGTGCCATATTCTGCTGGTCACACAGACCAAGCCTGGTGCAATGGGAGGAGGCCCCATAAGCAGAACCTTCAGACCTCAATGCAGGCCTGACCTCTGGGAGGGAAGGAAGGAGGACTGGGTAGGAAGGGTCCTAGACTGCGGCCCAGTCTAAGAAGGTTTCCAGCAGGCCAATAGGATGTCCTCAAGCTAGTGTCACCCATCGTAGGAGTCCCACGTGTGGTGAAATGTGCCTGCATCATACCCTCTCTGTGCTCAGCATCGACAGGGAGCAGCCCAGGGGAAGCATGGCCTCTGGGCAAAGGTGGTGGTGGATGCAGGGGGGCTGTGCCTTGGGTGTTATGCTCCCTGCAGCCGGAGAGCTGAGCAGTGTATTTTGTCTGTCACAACACGAAAGTGTCGCCTCATTCTCTATGGAACATAAATGTAATCAAGAAAGCTGCTCTTCAAAAGATAGCATGTGTGGTGGAGGGAATTGTGGGCCCTGGGAGATGTGAGGCCAAGGGCCAAGTCAATCACAAACAAGTAATTTTTTTCAGTTGACAAATATTTTCTAAGTTTCAGCTCTGCCTGTTCCCAGCCTGAGCTGGCCTGGCAGGGAGGTGTGTATCCGGGAAGGCTTCCTGCAGGAGGTGATGCCTTAGCTGTCTTTCAAGATGGTAGAAATTAACTAGGCACAGTAAGGAGAGGGCTCCCGGGCAGAGGGAGAAGCATATGGAAACATCCAGCAGTTTCCTTTCTCCCCACCTTTGAGTGGGAGAGATCTGGGCCTGCAGGTGGCCCCAGGCCAGCACTGGGTGAATTTACCACTAGCCATCAGTCAGTTGGCTAAAGTTCTAGGCAAGTTTCTGGGCCTAACGCTGGCCCCCAGCCTTATTGGATTCCCATTGGGAGAACAACGGAGAGACTGGCTAATCAATCAAACCCTCAGGTGTGAGCAGGTAGGACTGGAGTTGTGGAGGAGGAACCCAGGTGTGGAAGGAAAGGCAGCTGGCACCGGGAGGGCCAGACCACACTCTTCCTCCCTGCAGGAGCTGCTGCATGTTTACTTCCTTCCTGGAGGGGGGTGTGCGGGAGGGGGCGGGGCAGGGCCCAGAGCCCATACTCTGAAAACAGGATTGCAAGGGGGGAGGTGGGGTGCTTACCATCAAAACAGTGTCCCAAATACCTGCAACTGGGAAGTGTCCTTTCACTCTCTCCCCTCTCTCCCTCCCCCTCCCTTCCTCCCTCCTGCCCTCCCTCCCTTCTTCTCTCCTTTCCTTCCTGTATTCCTTTAAAAAAAATACAATATACAAATGTTATAAAAAGCCTAGCATGAATGAGTAGTTCCATCTTCTTTATAAATAACCCTAATAATTGTTTTGCTCATCCACATATATATTTGAACATGGCTGGAACAACACTGTACATATAATTTTACATTCAGTTGTTTTATTTAATTATTTAGACTGTTTATGATGACTACAATGGAGAGTTGAGTAGTTGTGACAGAGATCATATGGCCCTTGGTAGAAAAATGTTGCCAATCTCTGCTCTATATAGTTGAACTAAAATAAATTAAAAGTTAGATGAAGAATATCTAATTATGCTATAACTTATTTTTGGTCAGAAAAATGCTCTATTTAATTAATTATTGTGTATTTATAATCACAAACTAGATGCAATTATATCCTACAATTTGATAAATAACAGGTAAAATTAACATTTTTATGTAAAGTGTTGGGATTAATATTTTATATATATTTTATAAATTTTCTTATTTTCATAATTCATTTTTTTAAAAGTTTACTTGAGCCAAACTGAGGACATATACTGGGGAGTGAGATCTCAAATGCTCTCTCATAATTCATTTTTAATGACCTTTTAAAAAAGAATAATTTTAGATTTACATAAAAATTGCAAGGATAACATAACACAAAGAGTACCCATATACTCCACACACATTTTCTCCTTTTATGAATCTGTTATATTAGTGGTTACACTTGTCACAAATAATGAGTTATTATTAACTGAAGTTACTATTTCATTGATTGATTTATGTTATTTATCCGTACTTTGTTCAGATTTCTTTATCTGAGGTCCTTCTTCTGTTCCAGGAGCCCATCCCCGTTACCACATTACATTTAGTCGTCAAGCCTCCTTAGGCTCCTCTTGGCTGTGACAGGTTCTCAGACTTGTTTTTGATGATCTCGACAGTTATGAGGAGTACAGTCGGGTTTTGTGTTATGTTCCTCAACTGGAATTGTCTGATGTTTTTCTCATGAATAGACTGGGGTTATGAGTCTTGGGGAGGAGAGTCACAGAAGTAAGGTAACATTCTTTACTTCAAGTGTACATGCTCCCAGCATGAACTATCACTGTTGATGTTGACCTTGATCACCTGGCTGAGGTAGTGTTTGTCAGGTTTCTCTCCTGTGAAGTTACTCTTTTTCCACCCTCTCCATACGGGACCCATTAGAAAGAAGCCGCTGCAGCCCACAATGCAGTGTTGGGGGTTCTGTTCTACCACCTTGAGGGGCAGTATCTCCTAAATTAACCTTCTTCTGCAGAGGAGGTTTGTCATTTCTCCCCTATTTGTTCATCTATTCAATACTTTATTTCTATCAGTATGGACCCCTCAATATTTACTTTATACTTGGGGTTATAATTCAGTACTATTTTATTTATTTTGTTGTTCAAATTGTTCCAACTTTGGCCATTGGGAATTCCTTCCATTGGCTCCTGAGTCCCTTTGACATACCTCATCATTGTGTTTTATTTTTTTTAAGCACTTCCTTACTTTCTGCACTTCTACAAGATGCTCCAGTTCATTTTGTGTATTTCTTTCTTTTAAAATATATTTTTATTGATTTCAGAGAGGGCAGGAGAAGGAGAGAGAGGTAGAAACAGCAATGATGAGAGAGAATCATTGATCAGCTGCCTCCTGTACACCCCACACTGGGGATCGAGGCTGCAACCTGGGCTTGTGCCCTGACCTGAAATCGAACCATGACCTCCTGGTTCATAGGTCGACACTCAACCACTGAGCCACACCGACTGGATCATCTTGTATATTTCTTGCCTCAGTCATAGAATTAGTCCTTTCTCCAAGGAACTGAGGCTCCTTTTCATTGGAGAATGGCATTAGAAATTAAGATCTTGCCCAGCCGGTGAACCTGAACCTCCACGTGAGAACAGGGCCTGGCACACAGAAGGGACTCAGTAACTATACATTCAGTGACTAATAGATGTTCAATGTGAAAACTGTTTTTTAAAATCACATAATGTAAAAAGGAAGGAACTCCTACCATTTGCAACAGCATGGATGGAGATGGAGAGCATTATGCTAAGTGAAATAAGTCAGCCAGAGAAAGATAAATATCACATGATCTCACTCATTTGTGGATTATAATGAACAACATAAACCGATGAACAAAAATAGATCTAGAGACAGAGAAGCATCGATCAGATGCTCAAACCTCAAAGGGAAGGCAGGGGAGGGTAGGACTAAGGGGGAGAGATCAATCAAAGGACTTGCATGCATGCATATAAGCATAACCAATGGATACAAACACCTGGGGGTGAGGGCAGAAGTGGGGGGATGGGGGGACAATAGGGGGATAAGGACACATTTGCGATACCTTAATCAATAAAGGGGGGGAAAAAGGAAAAAAACCATAAAATCACATAATGATGTTTTTAAGTCACACATCGTAAGACCCCTTGCCAAAGGTCCTCTATCTCTGGGATGCACATCCTCCTTTACAAAAGTTCACTCTCTGACCTCCATAGCTCCAGGGCCATCCTGGTTCTCTCTCTGACTGGTCCTTTGTCTACTTGTTTCCTGTTTCCTCTTCCTCTTTCTTCTCCCAGTTGTGAGCTCTCCCCATGCACCTGAGTCTTAGTTCTTTCCTTCAGCATATCACGCACCCTTTGGATGGCATCTGGCTCACTGCGTGGATGGCTCACCAGTCCTCCCACCACCTGCAAACCACAGGGGTCCCACTTGGAATTCCCTTTGTACCTTTACTTATTTTTATTTTTTAAATTATGTTTTTATTGATTTCAGAGAGGAAGGGAGAGGGAGAGAGAGATAGAAACATCAATGATGAGAGAATCATTGATCGGCTGCCTCTTGCATGCCCCACACTGAGGATCAAGACTGCACCTGTAATATGCCCTGACTGGGAATCGAACTGTGACCTCCTGGTTCGTAGGTCAACACTCAACCACTGAGCCACGCCAGCTAGGCCCTTTGTGCCTTTAAACTGTGTCATGGAAGACTGCCAGCTCCCAGCAATGGACTTTTGGGGACTTTGTAATTCCTATGAACTTACGCTGTCAAAACCTCATTATAGAATCTTCACACTGTTGTATACTATGCGACCAGTGAAAAGAATGAGATGGCTACACACATATTGATTTGGAACAATTTCCACAATGTGTTAGGCAAACAAAAGCAAGATATGGAGCAGTGTGCAGGGCAGTGCTATCCAGTGGAAATATAATGCAAGTCATGCATATAATTTTATTTTATTTATATTTTTGCAATTGTATATTTCAATGTAAAGCTTTAAAATTTAGCTTGGAACTCCTTGGAGAGAAAAGAGGTGAAAAATGATAAATTACCTCCTGGTACATTATTGGCCATAGTTAATAAAAAAGTTATAAATAGACATTAAATGCAGCAATTTTCAACTGGTGTGTTGCAAGAATTTTTGAAACATGCAATACCAGACTATTGGATCAGGGACACTCACCTCTTTTTCACTTAGATTGTGAAATTAAAAAATGACAACAACCAACACAACAATAGCCATACAGTGTGAACATGCATGTAATTTTGAATTTTCTAGTAGCCACATTAAAAGTAAGAAAAAAAAGAAGATAGGTGAAATTAATTTTAACAATATAGTTTATTTAACCCAATATATACAAAACAGTATCATTTCAACATATCAATATGAGAAAGTATTAATGAGATAGTTAATATTTTCTCCTACCAAGTCTTGGAAGTCCAGGTTACTTTATATTTCCTGTACAACTCATATTGGCCTGCCCATATTTCAAGTGCTCAAAGCCACATCTAGCTAGTGGCTGCCATATTGGACCATGCAGGTATCCCCCTGGAAGACAATGTGAATAGCAAGCACATGCCAGGAACTACACAGCACATCCCGGAGCACATCCTCTGTCCTCAGTCATCTTTCCCCCTTGAATGCTCTATGGGACCATGGGCCACAGGATCAATTGGAGGTCCCTTCCCATGGCCCTGCTTAGATATTTCAAAAGTACTGCCAGTCTAAATTTTCACCCAGAGGCTGTGTCTCTCCTAAGAAGCAAGATAGCTCCTCTGGTTGAATTTCTTTAATATCAATCAGTCAATCAACAATGTTCATTGAGTGCTCACTATGTGCCAGTTGCTTGCCAGGCTGTGGGGACATGATCCAAGCCTGGTTCCTGCCCTCATGGAGCTCCCCATTTCTTGGGAAATTTCTTCCCATTCTTCCTGACCCACTCTCTCCCCCTGCCCCTCTTTTTCCCCTTGGCCCCCTTCCTTGCTCTCCCTGGGCCTCGGACTCTCTCCCAGCACCCACGGATCATGATGAGTGGCGGCCAGGGTTGCCAACCACATCCCTTTTGGGCTTGGTTTCCACTGCCATGGTCAGAGTGGTCTCTGTTCTTCCTGGGAGATTTCTGTGCCTTAGTCACTTAGCTTGGGAACATGAGATGACAGAAATAATGTGGTCACCAGGAGGACAGGGAGGAAGTCTGGCCTGCAGAGCAAGGACTCAGCTTGGGGTCCCATAGCTTCTGGGCTACTCTGAAATGACCGAAGCCAAGCCTGTCCTGGAGAGGCAGGAAAGCGTGGACCGTGGTGAGTCTATGAGCTGGTACTGATTTAGGGTTCCAGCAGGGATTTGCCTGCTCTGTCCACACACCCAGTGGAGACAAGTACTAGCTGCCCAGGGTGTCCAGTCCTGCACTGACACTTCTCTCCCCTTCAAGTCTGTCACAAATCAACTTCCTGCTTGTCCCTCACTCCTGCTCCCTGAAACCACGCAACAGCCTCTTTCCTAATCACCCCAACGCCAAGAGCCTCTCAGTGGTGCCCACTCCTGCTGAACAACCCTGCACAACAATTTGCCTTGGGGTTGCCTGAGACCATACCATCTCAGGTGTTTCTCCTTCTAATCTGTGAACAATGTAACAGGCCACCACATTCACCCCACCCCACACTCTTCCTGGAGTGGGTTCTTTAGGAAAGTGAAGGGGAAAATAGAGATGCTCTTAGCATAATAGTGCACCAAACTTGTGAAGCTGTCAGTGTTGACAAAAGAAAGGTTTGTTGGCCCTCGCCGGTTTGGCCCAGTGGATAGAGCGTTGGCCCTCGGACTGAAAGGTTTCAGGTTTAATTCTGGTCAAGGCGCATATCTGGGTTGCCGGCTGGATCCCTGGCCCTGGTCTGGGCATGTGCAGGAAGCAGCCAATCAATGTGTCTCTCTCATATCGATGTTTATCTCTCTCTCCCCCTTTCCACTCTCTCTAAAAATCAATGGAAAAATATCCTCAGGTGAGGAGTAACCCAAAAACAAAAACAAAAAAGAAAGGTTTGTTGGTTTTGTGGATATGCCTCTCTGAGGCTTGACACGGAGGGCCATCTTCCTACATCCTTTCCCCTCCCAAAGTTTCCTCACCAACTCCAGGAGTTGTAAAGGTTGACAGAGCCAAGATCCTGGGCTGATGGGAAGGCCTACAAAACCCAATGTGTGTGTGTGTGTGTGTCTGTGTGTACTTGTGTGTGTGTCTCTGTGTGTGTCTGTGTGTGTCTCTGTATGTGTCTGTGTGTATCTGTGTTTGTCTCTGTGTGTGTCTGTGTGTATCTGTGTGTGACTGTGTGTGTGCGTCTGTGTGTGTGTCTGTTTGTGTCTGCGTGTGTGTCTGTGTATGTGTGTGCGTATGTGTGTGTGTGTAGGGGGTCTTTGGGGTCAGTGCAGTAGACCCCAGTGCCCCCAGCTCCCAAGCAATGACTGACTGTGGCAGGGATATTGCCCGTTCCTGAGAGACACAGGCTCCAGGACCCCCAACGGCCTTGCTGAACCTCCTGTAGACGACCAGGGGTCCATCACACACCCCTCCCTCCCCTCCCTCTCTCCTTCAGTGGGCTCAGACTTGTTGGCAGCGGAAGGCTCTCCCAGTGTCTCTGGATCCCTCCTTATTTTTTCTCACACAGTCACTTCCCCAAATAAAATCCTTGATGCTTGGTTGTAAATTGGTGACTGCTTCTCGGAGGATCTGGACTAACACAATTGGTGCGTGTATATTCTCTCCACACACCCTCAGCCCGACCAAACGCAGCTCCCTGAAGAAGGTGCCGTAGCAGGGGCGTAGGAGCATAGAGGGAGTGCCCTCAGTGCTCCTCCTGCGGGCCAGTGAGGGGGCATGGGGAGAACGTGCGCCCCTCGCCTCCCACCTTGGCCCCTACCTCCATGTCTTTGTCGGCTCCCACTTAAACCTGCCAAACTCAGGTGTCCTTCTAACCCTCACTCAAGGTCAAGTCAGTTTGCGGTGAAGCCACATGGCATCTGAGCTAGAAATTGGAACACTCTTCCCTCCATCTGCGGCCCAGGTGTGGAGGGTAGAGAGGGCCTGCAGGGATTGACTGGTGCCTCCTGGATCCTGGCCTGCGGGTCTCTCTGGGGGTCTGTTTGTGATGTGTGGGGGTGGACAGCTACTTGGGTGTCAGCAGAGGAAGGAGGCCTGGGCTGTGGTTCCATCTGCCCACCCAGGCTCTTGGGGCACAGGCAGCTAAGGTGGGAGTTTTCCAGGGAAGCCCAGCAGCTTCAGCCTTAAGTTGCTATAGTTGCCCTGTTGTCCACAAACAGAGTGGGTTTTAAAGGCTTATTCTCTTCTGTATAAACAAACCTGACCACACCCTGGTGACCATGAAACTCTTGATAAGCTACAAATATTTGCCAAACAACCCATAGTGGGAAACAGGGGCTTTGGCAATGGGCAGAGTTGGGTTCAAATCTTTCTTGCTCCCCCAATTACTAGCACTATAAGCTTCTCTAAACTTGATTTTCTCAGTTAAGGAGAGGGAGTCATAACACCTAACTCCTAAAGGACTGGAAGGATTCCATGAATAACCTGGCCAAGTTCCAGGCACAGTGTTTTCTGTAGGGGACCAGTGGTTTTCAGCAAGGACAGTAGCGACCCCTAGTGGAAAGTGCTGGGTGTTTTTTTAGTGGTCACTGACAGAGGCCACTGTTATAAAAGGCAGGAACCAGTGATGGCCTACACTGAACAGAGCAGTTGTACAATGAGGACAAGCCCTCTATTGTACATGGCAAAGTAGGTGGTGGGTTTTGTTGTTGTTGTTGTTATTGTTATTGTTTTTTTTTGTTTGTTTGTTTTTTCACAATTTTAAGACTCTGAATTTTCCAGGAACACAGCTACTGGGTAGATTGAGGGAATTTCATAATGTCTTTTGTTTGTCACTTTTCCAAGAGTTGTTCACTGGTTTGGAAAATCTTATCACTGACAGTACTTCCACTTAGTGGCCAGGTGACACCCGTGCGTCAGTCCACATTCGTAACGTCACATCTGACCCCTGTGGTATCTCTCCGTGAGGCTCTTCTCACACTCTCTCTGCGCACACATCCCCTGGGGACCTTCCTACGGGACAGATTCAAATTCCTGCGGGTCTGAGGTGGGGCCTGAGATATGCATTTCCCACCAGCCCAGCTGAGACCGAAGCTGCCAGGTCCTCGTGCAGTCACAGCTGAGCAGCGCGTGTACAGAACACGTGATATTGTGAGTTACACTTGTTATTCCCGTCCTTTGTATGACAGGACATTGTCTTGGTCGAGTTCTCCAGGAACCAGGCTCAGAGGGAGATTTCTGTGCAGGTGGTGAACCGGGTATGCTCTTGAAAACACTCATGAGGGGTGGCAAATGCAGCATTGGGCAGAGGAAGAGGTTGGGCTATGAAGCCATCACAGCAGAGGCCTTAGCTTACCCCTTGGGGAGCTCAATACCTGGGGTAGCCCTTCAGAGAGGTCTCCAATTTAAGCAGGGGACCAGGCTTCTGCTCTGACTCCAGAGGATTCTGGTCGGGTTTTTTGTGGGGTTTGTTTTTTTCACCCATCCTTTAATTCATTCATTCACTCATTCATTTATTTATTAAACTAGTGGCCCGGTGCACGAAATTCGTGCACGTTAAAAGGGGATTAATTAGAGGAAATAATTTAATATTGCTATTTGCCCTTTCTCTATAATAGAAGTGCCAGAGACGAAAGAAAATTAGTAAAATGTATATGAAAACCTTCCTCCTGTCAGAGTCTGGGGCTCACCATGGGACCCAGAGTCAAGTCCCCATCCACCCACATGCACCTCAAAATTGCATGAGACCCAGACCCAGACCCGGCCAGCCCCCCACCCCATTGGGCTAGATCCAGACCCGGCCAGTCCCACCCTTGTCAAGCCCTGCCAGGCAGGGTCCGTAGCCTCAGGTCCCCTGGCCCGGCACCAGGACGGGGGCATGGCCTGAGGTTCCCCAGCCCAGCTCTGGGAGGGGGGCACAGCCTCAGGTCCCCCGTCAAGCACCACTGGGCGGGGGCGTGGCCTGAGTTTCCCTGACGCAGCACTGAGGCTGCACCTTGAGGTCCCCTGTCAAGCCCTGCTGGGTGAGGGGCATGGCCTGAGGTCCCCTGTCAAGCCCAGCCAGGCAGGGGGGCGCAGCTTCAGGTCCTCCGGCCTGGTGCTGGGGTGGTGGGCACTGCCTGAAGTCCCCTGTCAAGCCCCACCTGGTGGGGGGTGAGGCCTGAGGTCCATTGCCTGGCACTGGGGCAGGGGGAGCAGCCTGAGGTCCCCTAGCCCAGCACCAGGATGGGAAGCACACCTTGAGATCCCCTGTCAAGCCCTGCCAGGTGGGGGGCGTAGCCTGAGGTCCCCCGGCCTGGTGCCAAGGCAGGAGGCACGGTCTGAGGTCCCCCAGCTTGATGCCAGGGCGGGGGGCACAGCCTGAGGTTCCCTGTCAAGCCCCACGGGGGAGGGGGAGGGGGAGGGGAGGGGGAGGGGGAGGGAGTAGAGTAGCTTCAGGTCCCCGCTGATTGCTCGTTAAGGCTCCTTAAGGGAACTTGGCCTCAGCTGTGGGTGCAGCCATCTTTGTGATGGAGTGATGGTCAATTAGCATATTACTGAGGGCCTGAACCCACTCCGGGCCTCCTTCCCTCTGCAGCTGCCCCTCCACCATGTCAGCTTGTACCCTGCCCTCACTGACTCATGTCTGGGAGAGAGTGCAGAGACTGGGGCTCAGTCCAGGAGAGCAGGGGTGGGCCCCGAGCCGGAGGCCCTGGTGGTCCTTCCACAGCAGCTGTGTCCTCCCCTGGTTGCACGGGCCCCTCCCTGGGGCAATTCCACCTCTGCCTGGAGTCAGGGTCTCCTCATGCCTCAGATCCAGCCCCAGGGCCCCAAGGAGAGCCAGGCAAGGGCCCAGGTCGGGGGAAAGAGTGGCCATTTTCTGTGCAAATGGATACACACGTGTTTTTCTGCACGTTCCTGAATGTCCATCCCGGCAGTCAGGACCCAGTAACACAGACTATCTTTCTAACGCACCAAAAGCTACAGTTATTACAATGGTCTATTTCTATAATGTTTGATTTCCTTCGAGCATAGGACACCCACACACACATTCATAATTTAGAAAGTTGAAAAACGTTTATAAAACCAAAGAACTGAAAATTACCCACCATTTCACCACCCACAGCCCGGCACTGCTAACATCAAGATGAGTAAGGTCCTGGGCTCTTTTCTCTGCAGAATTACAACTGAACTGCATTTTCCCTTTGATTTTTCTGAGAGAGTGGAAGTGGAGACAGAGACACATCAACATGACAGAGACACAGTGATTGGTTTCTCCCACACACAACCCGACGGGGGGGGCAGGGGTCCGACCTGCAACCCAGATACGTGCCCTTGACGGGGAATCCAAATGCATTTTTATTAAGACCTTAGCATGTGTTCAAGGAACACGTGTTCCAGCCACATTGCTGCCCACCAATTAGGGCTCCACACCTCCCGGTACCTTCTCCTCAGTCCCTAGCCTCTAGCTTGCCCCACCTCCAAAAGGAGAAACTGCCATTTGTGCCAAGCGCTTTACATTCTTTACCTCATCGAACCTTTACAAGCACCTCAAAATATGTTTTATCACACCCATTTTACAGATGAAGAAACGCAGGCTCACACAGTCTAAATAGTTTGCTAGAAGTGGCCTGTGGAGCACCTAGTTCTCTGGGTTCCGAAGCAGCGGGCATTTTCCCTCGGGGATTTTCCAGGGTGGAGAAGAGACTGAAGGAAGATTCAGGAAATATCTCCTGGTCCATGTGGAGGTTTAATTGGGCTGGTGCCTGCCCTGTCCCAAGAACAAGGCTGAGCCTGTGGCCAGAGGCGTGGCTAAGCATCCCCCAGTGGTAGGGTGACTCTGTGGGGTCTGTGCTGGGACACTTCTGAGAGTGCAACACCCAGTGTCCTAGCAACACCCGGGAGCAATGGGCATCAACAGGAATGTGCCAGAGACACTGGGAGGGATGGTCACCCTGCCCAGTGGAGGCAGGGGTGATGGAAGGGCTCTCCTAGGGGATTGCCCAGCGTAGCCAGAACACACAGGCTCGTCCCCGTGGGTGAGCTTTGTGCACCAGGAGAGGTTCCAAAAGGTCCCATGGTGCCTGGTGCCCTGGCAGGCGTGGCTCAGTGGTTGGAGCATCAGCCTGCACACTGGAGGGTGTCGGGTTCAATTCCCAGTCAAAGCCAGGTACCTGGGTTGCAGGTCCGATCCCTGGCCCCCATCAGGATGTGTGTGGGAGGCAACTCTGTCACATTGATGTTTTTCTCTCTCTCTGTTCTTTCTCCCCTTCCACTCTAAAAAAAAAATCAATGGAAAAATATCCTCTGGAGAGGATTTTTAAAAAAACACAAAAAGTTCCATGGTTTCTTCAGTTGTCCTCTGACTCTCTTCATGGCTGGGCTCCTAGGATCCAGTTTGGTAGCCACACTGGGTGCTTATGCAGCAGGCAGCTATGTGGGTGCTGGAGTCACCCAGATCTGAATTTGGATTCCAGAGCCATCTCTTTCCATGGCTTTGGGTAAAGTCAGCTGACCTTTCGGACCCTCAGATTCCTTGTCTATAAAATGGGACCAATAAAATCTAATTTGTGGGTTATTATCCATATAATAAAGAGGTAATATGCAAATTGACCCTCACGCCATTGTACAAGATGGCCACTCCCATGTTGTCAAAGATGGCCGCCTCAAGATGGCTGTCTGGGGAGGGCAGTTGTGGGTGATCAGGCCAGCAGGGGAGGGCAGTTGTGGGGGACCAGGCTGGCAGGGGAGGGCAGTTGGGGGTGACCAAGCCAGCAGGGGAGGGCAGTTGGAGGCAATCAGGCAGGCAGGCAGGTGAGCAGTTGGGAGTCAGCAGTCCCAGATTGTGAGAGGGGTCCAAGATTGGAGAGGGTGCAGGCTGGGCTGAGGGACACCCCCCACCCAGTGCACGAATTTCATGCACCGGGCCTCTAATATGAGATAAGGTCTGTGAAAGAATCAACTGCTTAGTAGGTGCTCAATAAAAATAGTGTTAGCCTCTGAGGTGGGGTTTGTGGGCGGGTGGGAGTGGGGTCATCAGGGTGATGTTAATTAAGTGATAGGTCCAAGTTTTCTAGACCAGGGTGAAGCTTCGATTGGCCCGTGGCTTTCTCCCACATGGACACCTCAGGAGCACGAACCTGGGAGGGAGATCCCTGTTCTAGCCTGTGATTGGAGACTCTGGGAAGTAAATGGTGGCAGGTGTGT